>NW_026732426.1:0-169885 GCF_028476545.2 Physella acuta
TTCAATATTTTATTATTTGATAAGGACTAAGTAAATAAATGTGATTTGTTTTTTAAAATAAATTGTTTTAAATATAAAATAATATTTATTCCTATAAAAACATACACATGTTTCGCCAGAATAATAAACTAAGTTATCAAATATTATATATATATATATATAGGACTATCCCAATCCACTTTAGAAGCTGTTAACTTTTTTTCTTTCTTTATTGACATCACCGGCTCAGGAGGTGTCTGCCATTAGCCAGGCAGGCCACAACACAGCTAACTTCGACTAACTGGCTTGAATATCGGTTTGATTACTGTATCGGTCGCTTCTGTCCTTTGGCTCTCACTGGGTTCATCTCCCTCCCCCCACTGAACAAAGGGTACTAGTGCCCCACCGTCCACCCGGCTCAACAGTAGAAAGCTTATAACTAGCAACCTACGTCACTCACGTCAAATTAATGCAAACTGACAGAGTAATGCATTAATAACATTCTCAATTTAAAAGCATTCGAAAAAGTCGGCACTTGGACAGTGGCAAGCAAGGGATTGTTGCCACGGGGCTGTGGGGCTGGGCCTGGTGCCCAAGCTGCTGTCAGCTGTCCGTTTACTTTCTACTGCACATATTCTCAATGTTCTCAAAGTTGTTTTTCTATACATTATGATATTATGATATGATATTATGATATTATATATGAGTTTTGAAAATGAAAAAATACAACTATTAATATTTGCGCAAGGAGCTGTAGAGCGGCATCTTGACAGCAAAAGAGCCGCTAACGGCTCGCGAGCCGCAGGTTACCTGCCCCTAATATAAGAAAATTAATAGACTTCAGTAAATACGCCGCCAAATCGTAAAACCCAGGGTAATAGTGTTTAATAAATCTTCTTAGTATAAATATTACGGCTGGTTGACACTAGTTACATTTCATTATTGGATTATCATTGACAATTCCTCAGAGTTGTAATTAACATTGTGTGATTAATCACCAAATGTTTTGAACAAGTTTTTAAAAAAGTATTTGTTTATAATTAATACTAATGTCTGTTTATGTGTTTGTGTTTAAAAATGTATTAATAATTTATTCTCTTATTTTTATCATTTAATTATATAATTATCTCCCTTTCAAATGGGAAAAGATTATGAAGATAAGTTAAATAAAAACGCGAGTAGATTTTAAAATCGTTCTTGGTTCAGTCGTCTCTTGGTTGTTTTCGTCCATTATTTGTTTGATTTGTTTTGATCTTTGTATGCTTTGTTCTAGTATGAGAGTGTGGTGTGTTTGGTTTTCCAAGCTTATCTGCTCTATTTTGCTTCTGATTTGTGTCCCTCTTTTCAGTCTATTTGTTCTTTGTTATTGTTTTTTCCCTTAAGCATACTTTGTTTTTTTTTCTAGTTTAGTTTTTATGTGGGCCCTAACGCTATTAATGCTACAAGCATATTGAATTAATATTCGCTTAGTCTTATTTAAAATCGTCCCAATGTTGGATTTTGTTGATTTTGGTGATGACTGTGTGTAAAATTGAATTGTCTTTTATGCTTTTGTGTATCGCTCGTCTATTTATATTGAATTATTGAGTTTCCAGTATGTGTTATGTTTTTGTTTGCTTTGTGTTTGTTCGTTGTTTAAAGTTGTCAGAACTGCTGTATGGTCGCTAAACTGTAGTATTGAGAATAGGCGTTCTACTTGGTTGATTTTCATGTAATTTTGTAAAAAAAAGTAATAAAATTACAGGCTAAAGTCTAGTTATTTCCTTTTAATGTATTAGTTTGTCTCCCTTTCTGTTCCATGTCATTATTCGTAGGAACGACGCCCATCACTTGACCTCATTTCTAGGAAAATGTCTTTAATTAGAAAAAAACACTTTTTCTTTTTTTTTTTGGGGGGGGGGGGGGGGGGGGGTGTCTGTTCTGTTTACACTTAATTGGCTTTTAGCGTGCTCACGCTTCGTGTCAAGTTCGAATTACTACATTACTCTAACGTGATCCTAATTTAAGTTACGTTTATCGTATGATAGGTCGTTACGTGACACTGACGTCACATTGTCTTCACGTGATCCGATGTTAAATACTATTACGTTACCTTAAAATAAATGTGGCGTACACATGGTGCGTCGTGATACTATATTTAACCTGATATAACTGACGTGATCCTTACATGGTCGTCACGGGATTTAAAAAATGGCCAAGAAAATTTGGGGCACAAAAATTAAATATAATTCTCAAATAGAATACAAGTTAGACATACACACGAAAGGGGTCTGCCTGGTCGAAAAGTATCGAGTTCGAACCCTCGGGCAGATGAGGCTCGTTAGTTGGGGACAGCCACTCTTCTAGGAGAGACAACTCCAAAATCAAATCAAAAGAAAAAAAAGAAAAGCAGGCTGAAATCAGAGTCAATGGCATATTTAGCGCATAACAAGTTGACACGTAAACTTAATTATGCTGAAGGGGATCCCTTCCCACACTAAAATTAAGAACCAACAAGAAAAGAAGATACACACGATAAACAGATAACCACATGAACCTATCTTGATACTTAAATAAACATATCATGAACAAAATTTAAACTTAACATAATCGGAACATGAACCTACTATATACTAACATAAACCTAACTTGAAGCTAGCGATTTTAATAAATCGTAAAATTTGTCTTGTCAGGGAAATTTTGTTTTCTAACTTTGTAATGTGAAATGTTCCGTTTTATATCATTTTATTGGTTTGTATCAGCTCTGCCATAATTGAGTAGAAGAATTTGATGATTGCTGATAGGTTGTCTTATTATATAGCCTCGCAGGTTTGGTTGACCTCTTGGGGTGATGGGTGCTTGCATAGTGGGTGTTTCAGCTGGATAAGGGTCTGGACATTCTTCCCGTGGTAGATCAGGGGTTGTTGTTGTTGACTTGGCTGCAATGGGTGGGGCCCAAGTTTTCATTAAGCCACCCGAACCGTAGTCCGGGTGGCTCCTCTCCAGGTCTATCGACTTAGAGAGAACAGGAATGGGCGCAACCCCATTGTAGAGTTTGGTAACAGTTGCATAGTCCATTTCTGGTATAGAGATGAGGACTCAATGAATTTCAATTTTGCTCAACGTTGGGAATAGTTTTCAACTAGCAATAACCAATAATAATACATTACATATATCCGCTAACACATTATGCTAGTTGTTTTTTTTTACAATATGCAATTTTCCCCCCAAAAAAAGCGTATTAATTAACTTTGCTTCTGAGACATGAATTACATTGTACAAATCAACTCTGTATATATTTCCTATTTTGTGATTAATTGATTAATACGAGACTCTATGTTGTGCGGTCTATTTAACTCATGGATGATGGTTCTTTGTGTGTACCTTCATACCCCGTAGAGGGAGGCGTATACTGCAATAGTGACAGGTATACGTGGTTTTCGTAGTGTTTGTATATGTCCATGTTTCTAAACTCGCATTAAGAGTTCCTGGTGTACTGTATCCTCGTGTTCTTGCCTATCGTCGATTGATTTATATTTCTGGCCAGTAGTATTTAACATCGGATCACGTTAAAATAATGTCATGTCAGCGTCACGTTATGACCTGATTTAAGATAAACGTAACCTAAAATAAGATCACGAAAAAAACATGTTTCGGGAAAACCACGTTTAAGTGATGTAGTAAGTCGAACGTGACACGAAGCGAGAGCACGCTAGAAGCCAATTAAGTGTAAACAGAACATACAGCCAAAAAAAATAAACGTGTTTTTTCTAATTAAAGACATTTTCCTAGAAATGAGGTCAAGTGATGGGCGTCGTTCCTACGAATAATGACATGGAACAGAAAGGGAGACAAACTAATACATTAAAGGGAAATAACTAGATTTTAGCCTGTTATTTTATTACGAGAAAAATGGCCCGTTGAGGAAGGGTACAACGGGCGCTAGGCTGATAGTGCTGTCTCTTTTCTCTAAACTAAAACCAACCCACCCCCCACACACCACCCCCCAACCCCCACACACCACCCCCCACACACACACCACCCACCCCACCCCTCCACCCCCCCCCCCAAAAAAAAAACATGTCTACCGTCCCATTCAACGAAATATAACTATATACTTTTTCCAGTGTCCGCCCCCTCCCAGAAAATTCTACCCCCGCCCCCGAAAATTTCAAGTACCCCCACCCCTCTCCGGGGAGGAAAAAGTCTGAAAGAAACACTGAAACCAACCCACCCCCACACACCACCCCCCACCCCCACACCACCCCCCCCCCCCTCCACTCCCCCCCCCCCCCCCCCCCCCAAAAAAAAAAAACATGTCTACCGTCCCATTGCAAGAAAACCACTTTTTAGATTAGACACATTAATTAGGCGGTAATTTTATTATAGAGTATCGATGAGGAAATTTCTTTTGAGTTGGGGAGGGGGGGGGGGGGCTCAGACGTTCTTACGCGGGGGTGGGGCTTCGCCCCTACCCGAAGAATTGTATGAAAGAAACTCTTCACGCAAACCACTTAGATTAGACCAAATTGCCTTTGTATTGAATGTTTACTCGATAATCAATGACGTCATATAAATGTGTGCACTATCCGGCTTGAGATTATTTTCTACTCTGTGCTAAATGTGTCGACGTCATACTTCGTTTTTCGAATTACTATGCATGTTTTTAAATTGCTTGTCTTTTCTCTAGAGCGTTCTTGTCAGACAGATAGATAGATAGATAGATAGATAGATAGATAGATAGATAGATAGATAGATAGATAGATAGATAGATAGATAGATAGATAGATAGATAGATAGATAGATAGATAGATAGATAGATAGATAGATAGATAGATAGATAGATAGATAGATAGATAGATAGATAGATAGATAGATAGATAGATAGATAGATAGATAGATAGATAGATAGATAGATAGATAGATAGATAGATAGATAGATAGATAGATAGATAGATAGATAGATAGATAGATAGATAGATAGATAGATAGATAGATAGATAGATAGATAGATAGATAGATAGATAGATAGATAGATAGATAGATAGATAGATAGATAGATAGATAGATAGATAGATAGATAGATAGATAGATAGATAGATAGATAGATAGATAGATAGATAGATAGATAGATAGATAGATAGATAGATAGATAGATAGATAGATAGATAGATAGATAGATAGATAGATAGATAGACAGACAGCGAAACTATTATATTGAATTTTTTTAACAAAATTAAACGCAAATTTCGCGTTATTTTACTTTAAATTGGCAATACACTATACGTAAAGTATTAAATAAAACTACGTGAAGAAAATCTTAAATGCTTCCATTAATCCCACCACACACAACATGCGTCCACTAATCCCACCACACACAAAATGCTTCCAATAATCCCACCACACACAAAATGCGTCCACTAATCCCACCACACATAAAATGCGTCCAATAATCCCACCACACACAACATGCGTCCACTAATCCCACCACACTAAATTCTCACACATTAAATTCTCCCACACTATATTCCCCCACACTATATTCTCGCAAACTAAACTCTCCCACACCAACAATCATCCCACCACACACAAAATGCGTCCACTAATCCCACCACACTAAATTCTCAAATATTAAATTCTCCCACACCAAATTCTCCCAAATTAAATTCTCACACACCATATTCCCCAACTAAATTATCCCACACTAAATTCTCCCACACTAAATTCTCCCACACTAAATTCTCCCACACTAAATTCTCCCACACTATATTCTCCCATACTATATTCTCCCACACTATATTCTCCCACATTATATTCTCCCACACTTAATTCTCCCACACTATATTCTCCCACACTAAATTCTCCCACATTAAATTCTCCCACACTAAATTCTCCCACACTAAACTCTCCCACACCAATAATCTCCCAAATCTAAACTCAATACAAAAAAAGTCTCCACCAAAATCATCAAAACATTCAACTTCCCCGTATTAGATTACATAACACACCTCCCCCCCCCCCCACCACAACGAACTTAACGCTGACACAGAATATTAGTGTTAGTCCCGAGAGTGCACCAAGGTGTAGCACAGTTCACAGTGGTTTGATCTCGTCTTTTGTTTGAGTCAAAATATCTCGCGCGTGGAACTATTTTGTTAGGGGAGAAAACGAACAATGTTTTTGTTTAAAGGGAGGTAATTATAAAATTAAACAATAAAAAGAAACAAAAAAAATAATAATATATTTTGAATCAAAAACAAGTAAACAAGCTCTAGTATAAATTATAGAAAATTTAATTACAACAAAAATATTTAAAACCTATGATAAATAATAACAAAGTGCTAATTACAATACCTTGTAATTGGTAGTGTTAATCGAATAACTAGAAGTCACTTATATAAACCAGCTTTAATATTAATTCCCAGAAAATGTGTATTTTCGATACTCGTTGTGGCCAGCTTTTTGATGTTAAATAGGCCTATCTACTCAAGTTTTTTTTTTTTTTTTTTTTTTTTTTTTTTTTTTTTTTTTTTTTTTTTTTTTTTTTTTTGGTCTCAGACTTGTAATTTTTTCTCAGCGAGCCTTTACCTCGTCCCTAAGGCCTCCGCTATTCTATTACTTTGTTCATCATTGAGGGCTGGTGTAGGTTTACATTTTCAACTATACTATTACCACTCATACTTAATATACATATAAATGTACAAAAATATATACATAGTTTTACAGGTACGTTCTGAAAGAGAAAGAGGTTTATTTTGAGGGGGGGGGGGGAGTGTGGGGCGGTAATTAAACCAACAAAAGAGGGGGGGGGGTTATGGGGCGGTTTAATCCAGCAAACAAGAAGATTACATTTTCAACTATCCTATTATCACTCATACTTAATACACATATAAATATACATAAATATATACATCGTGTTACGAGTACAACCTGAAAGAGAAGGTGGTATATTTTTAGGGGGGGGGGGGAGTTTAGGTCTGTCTAATCAAACAAGAAGGGGGGGGGGGGGGTAAAAAAGAATGTCTCTGGCGAAGGGTTTCCTGAAATAGAACATGTAATTTTAGCGGGGTAAGGCATGTAGTGTTATATACATAAGGAATCCTCATTCACTCTGCTCATTTAATCCTAATACCTACAACAGTCCTTCGTTTTTTTTTTTTTTTGTTTTTTTTTTTTGTTTTTTTTTTTTTTTATATTATGCAAAAAACAATATAAAATTCACAAAAGATAACTAAATGGGACAAACACAATATTTCCAGTGTTATCCACTGAAGGATTCAATTCTTAAATTGATAACCAAACCTTGATTTTATGTACATTTCTTTAGTAAGAAACAAAGGAACTTCCTTTAATTTCCAACATGTAGGATGTAGAGAAGTTCTACTATCAAGTAACAAGAGTAAAAAAAAAAATAGATAAGGTTTACTTTGCATTGCGGTAACAATAATATATTATTCCGGAAAGGGAGCAGGAATTCCGGTAGGTTTTGAAGCTTCTTGTTCTGAAAAGAATTTTAATAAGATAAATTTACTCAAATTAAGGATATTTTCTCCATAGGAGCGAGGTGGTGTGGGGAAGGCTGTGTTGGTTGAGGTGTTTGGCTGGGTGAGGTATTATATCTAATGCATTGATTAATTGCGGAGGAAACTAAGGGGTGTACAATAGTTTTCCTATTACTTTTTTTTTTAATTCAGTTTTATTTTGTAATATTAACATTGTAATCACCAGACAGCATGTATAACATTCTAACCATCAGACAGCATATAAATCATTGGTACACAAACCACAATCAAAAACTAAACACATGGAACTTCGAACTGATATTTTTTTTTATAATGCTCCTCTCCACGGAAACTTTAGTAATTTTTTTTTTTTTTTTTGCCGGTTGGCGTTTAATATTGTTCCTCTCTTGCTGCTTTCCCTTCCCAAGGGTTGGCAGCAAGAGTAGGCTTACATAAATAAATATATACATATAATACAAGGTGTAACAAGTGTAATACAATACGTCTATAAAGTTAACAGAGTTCTATATTTAAATAACCTGCTCTAAAAGATGTGAAACGTTCCTTATATCATCTTTCTGCTCCTGATTCAAGAGATCAGAATGGTGTGCTGCCTTATGCTTAAAGATGCACCGTTCTGGCAGGAGTACATCACAAAAGTAACAATTTGTTAAAACTTCATTATGTTTTTTCTGACAGTGTTTTGCTATGTTATTGTGCACAATTGTATCTTTACAGGTGTTGCACTGTTTCGAATTAACGTGTTCTGCATTTTCATGTTCTCTAGCTTCTTTGGTTGTTTGGAACGACTTAGGGCAGAAGAGGCAGGTTCGACTATCATGTTTTTGTTTCGTGAATTTTTGTGCGCTTGTTACTTCCCCTTGTACCAACTTTTCGTTTTTTTTTTTACTCTTCGTTTTTAGCTTTGCCTCTGTAGTTTTTAAAATTTGTACTGTTTGTTTTGTGTCTGTGGGGCTGTCTTCCTTTTTCCTTTTTGATTGTGCGCTGTCACTCATTTCTACACTTAGGCTGGGGTCGTTGGTTTTAGAGGTTGGCGTCGCCGTAAACGTAAAAGTGTTCGGGCTCAGCGCGAGTGGTGAAGCAAAATTTGGTATGGGTACTTTTGATGCAGTTGATTTGATGATTGATGATTCCGTTATGCTTGTACTTGGGGTTGTTGGTTCAATGGCTGTGTTTGCTTGTTGGCTGCTTGGTGTTGAAGCTGGCTGGGCAAGTGGCGCTGGGTTTTGTGCTGAGAGTTGTTTTTTGGGCGATGTTTTTGGGTTCGATGCTGCGCCCTTGATTGAAGAGTTTTTCTGATTGCTTGGCATAGGAGGTAGTGGAGCAGGTGGTGCTGCAGATTGTGCTGATGGTAGAATCCTGGGCGTTGACTCTGGGTTGAGGTTTTGGCATTGATTAGTCCAATGCAGGGTGGATGAGCAGGTCTGGCAGGCTTGCTTTCTTCCATTGACGGCGATTAATATGTTGAGGGATTTGTTTTTGTGGTTTATTTGAATGTAGTGAGGGATGTGTGTTGGGATGTCAGTGTGTATGGAGAAGTTGCGGTTACTGTTGTGAGGAATGGTAGTTATGATTGGTTCTTTGCTGCTGTAAGGCTGTAGTGCTTGTATGAGTGTGAGATCGTTGAGTGTGGGGGGGGGGACCCATCTAAGGGTTCCGTTTGTTCTGTCTTTTTCGTGTAGTTTGAAGTGCAGTGTGTAAGGGCCGTGTATTTTATGCGTGTTGTGTGGAGTGGTGACATCGAATTCTGTTGAGGAAAGGTACCAGGTGTCAGCGCGCCCGTAGTTGAGGAGTAGGATCTGATGATCGCTTATGAGATGACGTAGGGCGTGTCCCCTCAAGTTGGGATGGCCTTTTGAGCTGATGGTAACTTGGAATCAGCAGAGTGGAGGTCCGGGCATTCTTCGTTCGGCAGGTTCAGGATGGCAGTTGTGGCTGAAAAGGGTTGGGCCCTGGATTTCATTAGGCCACCCGAGCCGTAGTCCGGATGGCTCCTCCCCAAGTCTCTCGACCCAGGGGGAACATCCAAGGGCGCAGCCCCTTTGCTGACGCTGACGATAGCTGCATATGACATCGCATGAGGAGATGACATTGTAGGATGTTAGAGTATAGAACAGGGGTCGGCAACCTTTTGAAGCGGAAGAGCCAAAAGTTACAATTTTCAAAATTTCCCAAGTTTTAAAGAGCCACTAACATTTTTTTTTTATTTGAAATGTTTTATTTTTTATTAAGATTATTAGTATTTGTTCAAGGAGCCGCAGGTTGCCGACCCCTGGTATAGAATCTTTGGTAAAGGGCGAAGGATTTACTCGATGTGAAGAGAAACCACAATTTTTTTTTTTATTTTTTTTTTTTTTAATTTTTTTTTTTTTTTTTTTAAGATAAACCAGGGGTCTCCAAACTACGGCCCGCGGGCCGGATGCGGCCCGCGATGTCCTCTCATCCGGCCCGCGGAGATCTTTTTGTCCACGGAAAAACAGTTTGTTGGTGATGGCTGAGGAATTTTGTCCAGAAAAATCAAAGACATGCCTTGAAGAAACTGGCCCCCGAACTGAAATTGGATAGTTAATGCGGCCCTCGGACTGAAAAGTTTGGAGACCCCTTCTTTAAACTAACAGCGTACGGGGACGAAGTGGCCTAGCGGTAGAAAGTCTGTAGACCTTCCCTGAGTCCACCCGACTCTGACGTTAGCGAAAGTAAAGGCGGCTGGGCATAGAGCTAACCGACTTACCTCTTCATATGCCGAGGTCACAGAAACAACTCTACTTCACTTGCCCAATAGAACTTTCTGGAAAAACAAGAGATCCATTTTTCAGTCTAATATTATAATTTAAAAACGTATATCCGTCTGATATATCAATCGTATCATCCATTAAAATGGCATACAGTTAGAAGTTCTCCGGAAATCAAATCACATGTTGTAAGCTTATTAGGAATAATTGCCTTCAAACGCCCCCCTTTTCACAAGTGTTACCAAAATCGTGGAATCGACATCAAATGAAGTCATTCAGTTCTTCTTCGTGTCTTATCCTCATAAGCCCGCCAGGAATGCAAGAACTGCTCGAGCGAGAAGACCCAGCTCCAATTCATATATATATATATATATATATATATATATATATATATATATATATATATATATATATATATATATATATAAATTTAACAACGGATGGCACTGAGGCATTCAACGTTGTTTATTTAAGGAATCTCTCTAGGTGGTAGGGAGGGGAAGCAGAATTCAAACCACCCTTGAGCAATTTCACCTCCTTATATCCACGTCCCATCCAGCATACATTAGATTTAGAAATTATGAAATATATACTTTAACCAGTGTTAATTCCCTTCCACACCCGGCAATTTTAAGACACGCTCAATCCTGATCCTGATAAAATTAATTGAAATAAACCTGAAATTAGTTATCATTTCTTTTTTGGTTACCCTTCTATAAACCTACCCTATTAAATGCCAATGGAGCATTGTATCATGTGTTGAGGTTCTTCTTAAGCTTTCGATATCTTGCGTAATTTTTTTTTATAAACTGAACTCAAACTGAGGTTATTATGTACTGTGTCCGTTGCAGAGAGTGTTCATCCTACGATGAAAGATGGCAACGAATACATTGTGTTTAGTATACTCGGCCGAATGTTTCCAGCATCTTCTACCTTGGAGGATGAAGTCAGTATCATACCGGTATTCGGCACAACAACCGTTTCGGTAGTCGGAAAATTCGACATCTACTTTGAGAGTAACCTTGGGCAAAAAAAGGTGGGATTAAAATAAGCGAAATTCGACATCTACTTTCTTGACAGATATACCAAGGTAGGGGAAGTAAGGTGGGATTAAAATTAGGGGAATTCGAAATCTAATTTCTCGAGCGATATACCAATATAGGGAATGAAAAGAGTGATTAAAATTAGAAGAATTTGACATCTACTTTCTTGACCGATATACCAGTATAGGGAATGAAAAGTGGGATTAAAATTAGGGGAATTTGACATCTAATATCTTGACCGATATAACAATATAGAGAATGAAAAGAGTGATTAAAATTAGAGGAATTTGACATATAATATCTTGACCGATATAACAATATTGGGAATGAAAATTAGGATTAAAATTAGGGGAATTTGACATCTAATTTCTTGACCGATATACCAATATAGGAAAAGAAAGGTGTGATTAAAACTTAATTAAAATATGGGGAATTTGGGTTGATACCCATGCACATAATAAATACCAAGTTTAAGATTAATAAAGATGGTTATTACGCCTAGCGCAGTAACTATCTCTTTATGTGTACAACTACAGCTATTAATCGGTAGACACGAATATTTGTTAGAACATGATCTCGTCTCCTGTTTAAACTCTGCAATATTCCGCTCTTCTCCTGATGCTTAAAACACGTCTGAACTCATGTGACCATCGTTTCGTTCGTTGCCAGTTTTTCTTTTGTCAAACACTTTAACTTGTTTGAAATGTATCGCAACTCATGGCGATTTTGTTACATGTCGTTTAGCTGGATTCTTCTTCGTCGTTACTTATTGTAATTTTGAAGGGCTTCTAATCTGTCATATGGCCCTTTGACTCTGATATAATCCTGCTTTATTTTAGATTATCTAACTTTCGGTTTTTAACAAATTTATTGTAAGAAACAAAATAACAAAAACAAAAAGCATTTCTTTTCACTCAGCGTAGAGCTGCATCATTAATGACGAAATTATTTAAATATCAATTGATATACGACACACATTTTCCTCTTTTTACTTTTTTGTTCCTAAATAAAAATAACTGTTATTTAGGAACACATTTCCTTCAACACAATTAATTATTACATTTCAACATGTTAGTCTTATTTGTGCAACAGCATTCGTCCATCAAATGACCAATTACAAGACTTTCGTTAGGTTTTGGACTCCTAAACCTATTCTGACTTTCTTCCACTTTAGATCAAGTTAGAGAAGGACAAACCCTTGCATATCAAGTCAGATCAGTTATTTATGTGCTTCTACGTCTTCAAAGGTTTGGACTGCAATTCAGCTATGGCTGTAGCTACCCTGATGCCTATATTCATGTTCTACTTCACCTACATGATCAGGTCATTATATTGAGTAAAGTAATATCAGGTAATATCAGCATTACTAAATAAACATTGAACTGATTTATATATGCCAAAATTATGAAGATTATTATTTTCTTTATATCATCAGAATAAATTGCCATTTTGTAATTATTTTTAGCTTTAATAAAATGATATTCAATTATTTTTAAAAAAATGAAATTTTAGACTGTAGACATAATAAAGTAAACGAGCCGTCCCGCAGCGTATCATACGCCGCTATTTAGTTGTTTTATTTACTACTTTTCAGTACTTCATAATTTGTGAATTCGACAGTACCAATGCTGCCACTGAAAATATTTGCTTTAAAACACTAACCCCCCTTTCCCCTAACCCCGACCCTACACCCCCCCCCCCCCCCTTGAATGCAGCCTCCTCTTAGTTATTTCTTAGTTACCTCATGTAAGTTAAAAATCGAACTAAATTATCTGCCCCTAATAGAAACCCAGCTCTACGGCTCTACGATTTGTAAACATTTAGCTTTGTAAACATTTAGCGTGACCACAACTCACCAGACAATGTGGGGGTGGGGTGGGGGTGGTAGTGATAGTGATAGAGAGAAAGAGAGCAGACTGCAAGGAGGCGCTTGCATCTTGTTTTCTAACGGCTCCCAGAAGAGAATTATATATATATATAGATTTCTTTTGTTTGTAGTCTTGTCAGCGTACTGCCTCTAAGCCTGGGGATCTACTAGATAATGACTGTGATGGTCTGGTGGATGAAGATGATCCGGGTGAGCCAAATTACCTGACCAGTTTGAAGATTCAACTTACGGCACCTGAGTGTCTAGCCAGTGAAATGAACAAACATGTTAAAATTTCGATTCACTAATTTTTGTTTTTTAATATATATATATATATATATATATATATATATATATATATATATATATATATATATATATATATATATATATATATATATATATATATATATATATATATATATATATATATATATATATATATATATATATATATATATATATATATATATTAATAATCACCCGTTAAGAATTTGGTTCTACAACGATGGCCACTACTAGTTTATAGCACGATACATGGCCGACCGTTGTGGTCGATTGGTAGAGCTTACTTCTGCTTACCGGAAAGTCTTGTGTTTGTATCCCGGTTTTCAGTGTGTGGGGTGTCCCTGAGTTCACTCAGCTCCATTGGGTACCTGACTTACATTAGTGAAACAAAAGCGACTGGGTGTATTACTGACCACACTATAGGATCGTACGCCGAAGTAATTGAAAAATATGAACCATGCTTCATCTGACCCGTGTGTCTTGGGCACGAACGTTAAACGATGATTATAGTATGGCATAACATAATGTTATTTTACAGTCAGATTTTTATATAATGTATATATATATATATATATATATATATATATATATATATATATATATATATATATATATATATATATATATATATATATATATACATATTTATATATACATTTTCAACGATTAACATACATTTAAACTTCATACTTTTAAATGTGTACATATCTTCTAGGGGTTTATAACGAAAACGATTTGTCCTATGGGGATGATTTGCAGAGAGGCCCAGCAAGTAAGTTCAAGTTAGATATTCTAGGTTTAAACATCACTGTGCTAGGTAGCGACATCACTGACCTAGATATCAACATCACTGACCTAGGTTTCAACATCTGTGACCTAGGTTTCAACATCACTGACCTAGGTTTCAACATCTCTGACCTTAACATCACTCAGTTTATTATGCTTTTAAATATATATATATATATATATATATATATATATATATATATATATATATATATATATATATATATATATATATATAATTACACGTGAAAAGCTACAATTTGTTATCAATACTTTTTAAAAATAAAAACACGGGTAAATATGAACAAAAAGTTAAGACCCCCTACCCAACCTAACGGTCTACGGGGCAAGTGAAGTGGAGTTCACTTGTTTCAGTGACCTCGGCATATGAAGAAATATTACAGTCAGCACTGCGACCAGCCCCCTTTACTTTCCATAACATGAGTTAGGTACCCATTAGAGCTGGGTACACTCAGAGACTGTCTATTGACTTGAACCCGGATTCGAACTCGAGACTTACGAATTAGCAGTCAAGCTCTCTTGTGAGGTACGTTATACATTGTCACAGATAAATTAAGATAATTAGTTTTGTTCTTATTTGGGTTTCAAGTGCCACCCCCCCCCCCCCCACTCAACCGGAAAAAAATCTAAAAACATTGTACATAATGCGAATGGATGTAGCTTTAATTTGGTCAAATCAAATGTTTATTTTACTTTATTCCATGTATCAGTTGACGGCGGTTGGGGATTTTGGGATGAGTGGACCTGTGACGGTGAAATTAAATTCAACACTCGCAGGTAAGATTAGCTTATTTCTACATCTAGACCAGGGGTCTCCAAACTACGGCCCGCGGGCCGTTTGCGGCCCGCGTAGTCCTCTCATCCGGCCCGCGGAGATCTTTTTGTCCAAGGAAAAAAACGTTTCTTGGTGATGGCTGAGGAACTTTGCCCAGAAAAATCAAAAGACATGCCCGGAAAAAGCTGGCCCCCGAACTGAAATTTGATAGTTAATGCGGCCCTCGGACTGAAAAGTTTGGAGACCCCTGAGATAAACCATTATTTTTTTTTTTTTTTTTTTTAAGAGAAGGGTACTGTTCACGCAGTACATACAATAAGAGAAACCATTATTTTTTTTTTTTTTTTTTTTTTTTTTTTTTTTTTTTTGCGTTTAATAGATTTCCTCTCTTGCTTTCTACCCTGTTCGCGCAGGGAGGCAGCAAGAGTAGGTTGCATGATTATATACATACATGAGATATTGTACATATTTAAAAGAATTTAATTCTGGCTTGTGTTATTTTCCTTGTGTTTCTTGATTCACGTCTGGTTTCTTTTCGTATTTCTATATTTTCCTGTTTCCTTGATTTACTTGTTTTGACTTCCGGTTTCTTGGTTTACTTTGAAATAACATAAAGTACATGACAAAACAAAACATGATCGCTTATCGTCCTTTGGCCTTTGTTCTTGCACGTGATACAATCTTGGTTGGGTAGTGGTTTCTTCTTGGTTGGTAGTTGTACTTGGGGAGTGTTAGTGAGGGATGTTCCGTGGTTGAGGCGTTGATCGATGCGTTGGTGAGGCGACGAGTTTCGTGTGTTGTCTTGATGGTAGTATTGTTCGATGGACTGGAGCTTGGAGAGAGTAGCGAGCATATATTTGAGGTGAGCGATGTGTCGAGTGTTTAATTTGGGTAAGTTGAGTAGTTGGTCTTTGAGAGGCAGTTAGTTGATTTGCTAGTGTTTGACGTAAGCCTCCCACCTAAGATTTCTCCTAGGTGGGTGTCGTCAGAGTGGTAGTGAGTTTGTTGGAAGCGAGGTAGATGCGTTTGACGTAGTAGATGAGTTCGATTTGTTGAGCGAGGTAGTTGCGTTTGACGTAGTAGATGAGTTCGATTTGTTGGCGATTTTGACAGACCTCCCACCTAGGATTTCTCCTAGATGGGTGTCGTCAGTCTGAAAAAAAGAAGGTTGAAAATTAGCCGCTCGTATATTGTAGCCACCCAGTACAAGTACTGGGTGACTCATCTTGAGAGCATGTGCGTTCGAGGGATGTGTGGGCGCAACCCCACAGCGGTCGTTGGCGAGATTTGCGTGAGTTAGAGTAGTAGTTTTGACCGCCTCTCGACCCCGGCAGCCAGCCCTAAAAAGGGCTGACCAACCAAATGGCTAAGATCCGTACTTTTTAATACTTTTATGTAACCATTAATACTAAGCAAATAGATAATAACTTCACCCCACTATAGCTGAAGGAATTTTATTGGTATTAATATTAAAGCTAATTGATATAAGTGACTTCTAATTATTCGATCAACAATTACCATTTACTATGTGTTGTATTTAAGATTTTATTATTAATCATCAAAGATTTTAGAAAATATATCTGTAATTTAATTTTCTATAATTTACACTACAGTTAGTTTACTTGTTTTTGCTAAAAATATATATTATTATTTTTTCATTTCTTTTTATCTTTTAATTGGATAATTACCTCCCTTTAAAAAAAAATAATATAAGTTTTCTCCCCTAACAAAATAGTTCTATGCGCGAGATATTTTGACTTAAACAAAAGACGAGAGCAAATCGCTGTTAACTGTGTTACACCATGGTGCACTCTCGGGACTAACACTAATATTCAGTGTCAATGTAGTGTGGGGGGGGGAGGTGTGTGATGGAATCTAATATGGGTGTTTTGAATGTTTTGGTGATTTTGGTGGAGACTATTTTTGTACCGAGTTTGTATTTGGGAGATTGTGAGATCATTAAGGTGTGGGAGAGTTTAGTTTGCGGGAATATAATGTAAGAAAATATAGTGTGGGAGAATTTAGTGTGGGAGAATTTAGTGTGGTAGAATTTAGTGTGGGAGAATTTAGTGTGGTGGGATTAGTGGACGCATTTTGTGTGTGGTGGGATTAGTGGACGCATGTTGTGTGTGGTGGGATTAGTGGAAACATTTCAGATTTTCTTCACATAGTTTTATTTAATACGTTACGTATAGTGTATTGCCAATTTAAAGTATAATAACGCGATTTTTGCGTTTAATTTTTGAAAAAAATAATTAAATTACATGCTAAAATCTAGTTATTTCCCTTTAATGTATTAGTTTGTCTCCCTTTCTGTTCCATGTCATTATTCGTAGGAACGACGCCCATCACTTGACCTCATTTCTAGGAAAATGTCTTTAATTAAAAAAAAACACGTTTTTTTTTTCGGCTGTATGTTCTGTTTACACTTAATTGGCTTCTAGCGTGCTCTCGCTTCGTGTCACGTTTGACTTACTACATGACTTTAACGTGGTTTTCCCGAAACATGTTTTTTACGTGATCTTACTTTAGGTTAAGTTTATCTTAATTCAGGTCGTAACGTGACACTGACATGACATTATTTTAACGTGATCCGATGTTGAATACTACAACGTCACTTTAAAGTAAACGTGGTGTATACATAGTACGGCGTGATACTATATTTAACCTGATATAACTGACGTGATCCTTACGTGGTTATCACGGGATAAGAAATGGCCAAGAAAATTTGAGGCACAAAAATTAAATATAATTCTCAAATAGAATACAAGTTAGTCATACACACGATAGGTGTCTGCGTGGTCAAAAAGTCTCGAGTTCGAGCCCTCGGGTAGATGAGGCTCGATAGCTGGGGACAGCCGCTCTTCTAGGAGAGACAACTCCAAAATCAAACAACTGCTGTCTTGTAGTTTGTTCTTAGTTAGACAAAGGCTATGGAAGCAAAGAAAAATAATGAAAAAAGAAAAGCAGGCTGAAATCGGAATCAACGGCCTCAATGGCGCATAACAAGTTGACACGTATAGCCTACGTAATAGTGTTGGAGGGGATCCTTTCCACACTAAAATTAAGAACGAAGAAGAAAAGATACACACGATAAACTGATCACCACAAGGGCTTTTCTTCATACTAAAATAAACCTAACAAAACTTCAACCTAACATAATACTAAAATAAACCTAGCAAAACTTCAACCTAACACAATACTAAAATAAACCTAACAAAACTTCAACCTAACATAATACTAACATAAACCTAACAAAACTTCAACCTAACATAATACTAAAATAAACCTAACAAAACTTCAACCTAACATAATACTAAAATAAACCTAACAAAACTTCAACCTAACATAATACTAAAATAAACCTAACAAAACTTCAACCTAACATAATACTAACATGAACCTAACAAAACTTAAACCTAACATAATACTAAAATAAACCTAACAAAACTTCAACCTAACATAATACTAAAATAAACCTAACAAAACTTCAACCTAACATAATACTTACATGAACCTAACAAAACTTAAACCTAACATAATACTAAAATAAACCTAACAAAACTTCAACCTAACATAATACTAACATGAACCTAACAAAACTTCAACCTAACATAATACTAAAATAAACCTAACAAAACTTCAACCTAACACAATCCTATCTTGAAGCTACTTTAAAATTACATAAATCGAACTTGAAGCTAGCATGTGGCTAATATGAACTTATAATTTAAGTCAAAACTAACATCAAATTTGAACCTATAATGAACCTACCTAAAGCGGAACCTGTTATGAACCTAACTGAATACTAGCAAGTTGCTTAATTGTACACCTTAATTGAACGTAACACGAATTACTAAATTGCACTCTATAACAAAGCTAGAGTTTCGATTAACTTATCAATTTAGTTTTTTAAAAAAGTAAAGTTAAACTTTAAAACACGACCTGTCAATTGGGTAGATGGAGTTGAGTTCACTTGTTTATGTGACGACGACATAAACGACTTAGTTATGTTGCTTTTACTTTCTCGAAACTTCAGTAAGGTACCCGACATTTAAATTTTTAAAATTTTTAATTTGGATATTAGTTTGTATTTTTAAATTTGAATATTTAATCGTTGTTCTATAGTTAAATGGGAGGGCGTGGCCTAATTAGGGTAAGGTGTGTGGAATGAATGTACATTATATTGTCGCTTTTATTTCATTTGACGGTTATTTATATCCCCTTACATTCTTTAAAAATAATCAAATCTACAAATGCAGCCGCCAATTTAAAGATATTAAATTTTAACTCAATTTGTTCATACTTGATTTTTTATTTTTATTTTATTACAAATCTCGCTTATTCTCGTGATTAATCGAGAGAAACACGATACAAAAAATAGTCTCCACCAAGGTGTAACACAGTTCACAGCGGTTTGCTCTCGTCTTTTGATTGTTTCAAAGTATCTCGCACGTGGAATTTTTTGTCAGGGGAGAAAACAAACATTTTTTTTAATGGGAGGTAATTATAAAATTAAACGACAAAACAAAAAGGAAAAGATATTAATTTATACTGAAACAAAAACAAGTAAACAAACGTTAGTATTAATTATAAAAAAATTAAATCACAAAAAAAAAATAAATTTAAAACTATTGTTCACTAATAAGAAAATGTTAATTACAACTCCTAGTAATTGTTAGTTGTTAATCCAATAATTAGTAGTCACTAGTACCAACCAGCTATAATATTTAGAGCATGACAATTTATTTTTTTGTAGTAACTAACAGTCCTTAATCTGCCGTCTTTTCAAATAATCTACTGTCTGGGGGAGGCGTGGGATCGGGGTCTCTCGACTTGGGGGGAACGGTAATGGACGCAGCCCCGTTGTTGAGTTTGGTGATAGCTGCATGGTCCATGGTGATAGGGACTCGGGGGTTGGGGTCTATGTTTGGGCGTGAGGTATTTGCTCAATTTTTTTTTTTAATTGCACGAGCCGACCTGTGAAGGTCGTCTGTGCGGGGTATTGGGAATAGTTTTTTTTTTTTTTTTTTTTTTTTTTTTTATTAGCAATTTAAAACAAGTGCAACAACATCAGCATATTTTACATTTTTCTAAATGTTCTTAAAAAAATATCATATCAAGATGAATTTACAAATGTATACACCTTTTTTGCTAAATTTTATCATCTAATGAAACCATTTTGTCCGGATGAGCGTATTAATAATAAGTATGTACATGGTTATCATATTTGTTTTATATATGTTGTTATACAAAATTTTAAGGGATAATCAGTAAAAGGGGTTAAAGTAAAACGATAGTGTTAGAATCCGGATGAGGAGGGATTGACAAAACTTGTTTAAGTGGTGAGTACAGCGTGTCATATTTGAAGAGTTGTCCTTCTCGCTGTTTATGTTCTGTCGTCTGCATATATGTAAGAAATGGATCTGTCTGGGTTAAGGATGTAGAATATTTGATTGTGGCAGGGGTCGTTGTCGGGGTGCTGGTCGTTGAGGTGTTTTTCTATGTCGTATTTGGTGTATAGACTTGTTAGGCAGTATCCACACTGGAAGACAGCGGTGTCTGGGTGTTTTAGTACGTGGTGCTTTATTGCTCCTCTGCTTTTGATTAGATTGTTGCAATGCGGGCATTTACTCGTATCAGGATGGGAAGTTTTTGTATGTGTTTTACACTCGCTGGCAGTACTGAAACTGTGAAAGCAATAACCGCAGCTCTTGTCTTTTCCAGGAGTTAAAGGTTTGGGAATTTGAATTGGTTCAGTGGTAGTTTCTTGTTGCGGCTGGGTTTCTAAGGTGTTTGTCAGGCGATCGAAGATTTGATTCGCGAGTTTTTTTGTTAATTTTCCTTGTTCTGTGGGGCTGATTTCATTTTTTCTTTTCATTGGCGTGGCGTTATCTATTTCTGAATCTGGGCTTTGTGTTTCTCCAGTGTTTTGAATTTTTGTTGATGCAGTTGGTGACTTCGGGTAAGCCGTACTTGGGATCGCTTTTTGGTTCGACAGGTTAGGGGTTACCAATGTTTGCTGCGGTGTGGGTGGTGCTCTAGGTGGTTCTGTTAAAATTGTCTGTGAGGATGGTTGTTGAGTTCGTTCTTGTATTGTTGACAGGTGAACATTGGGTGTTGACTCTGGTGTTGATGATTGGCAGTGGTTGGTCCAGTGTCTGTCCGAGCCGCACACCTGACAGGCTTGGCGTCTTCCTGGCAGTGCGATGAGGATATTACGTGTTGTGTCTTTGTATGTAATTTGGATGTAGTGTGGGATGTGTTGTGGATTGTCGTTCTGGATGGTGAATCTGCGATTGTTTGTGTGCGGGATTGTGGTTATTGTAGGTGTAGATTTGCTGACTGTTTGCAGTGCCTTAATCAGTGTTTCGTTGCTCAGGGCTGGCGGGACCCATCTAAGGGTTCCGATGATTTTGTCCTTGTGGTATCTGTCGAATTTCAAAGTGTATGGGCCGTGTGTTTTGGTGGTGCCGTCCAGACCCGCTACATCAAGGTCGTTGGACGAGAAGTACCAGGTATCCCTTCGTCCATAGTTGAGCAGCAGGATCTGGTGTGGGCTAATGATATTGCGCAAGAGGTGACCAGGGTTGTTCTGGTGGTTGGTTGATTGGATGGTGACTTGAATTACTGTAGGCGAGTCGAAAAGCTCAGGAGCTATTTCATCAGACTGGTCTATTGTGATTGTTGTCTTGATATCTGAAACTGAAAGAGTTTGGGCCCAAGTTTTCATTAAGCCACCCGAACCGTAGTCCGGGTGGCTCCTCTTCGGATCTCTCGACCTAGAGGGAACAAAAATGGGCGCAACCCCATTGTTGACTTTCGTGATAGTTGCATAGTCCATTTCTAGTGCATGGAGATGAGGACTCGGTGCATTTGCTCAACGTCCCTTTTCAAGTTTATGGGTGGTTTACCCTGCAGACTTCTATACCTGTTGTATTTTGTCTGCATAATAAACAAAGCGGTAGACAAGTCGGTTAGATTCTTAATTTTTTTTTTTTTTTTTTTTTTTTTTTGTTTTGTTGATTTTATTTTAAAACATTTAAATTAGTAAAAGATCTAGTAATTTAAATTGTAGTTTTACACTAAAGGAATATTTTTTTTTTTAGATTCTTAAAATATTTTAAAACAATGACGTAACAAACCAACGATGCTTGAAGAGTTTTCTCGGTATAAATATTTAAGTTGGTTGATATAAGTAACTTCTAATTATTCGATAACAACTAACAATTACTAGGCGTTGTAATTTACATTTTGTTAATAATCACCAAAGATTTTAAATAATTTGTTTGTATTTTAATTTTCTAAAATTTATACTAATTATTGATTACTTGGTTTTGCTTAAAAATATATTATTATTTTTTCCATTTCTTTTTATCGTGTAATTTTATAATTATCTCCCTTGAAAAAAATTCAACATTTGTTTTTTCCCTTAACAAAAAAGTTTCACGCGCGAGATATTTTGACTCTAACAAAAGAAGAGAGCAAACCGCTGTGAACTGTGTTACACCGTGGTGCACTCTTGGGACTAACACTAATATTCTGGGGGGGGGGGGGGGGGGGGGGAGGAGTGTGTAATGGAATCTAGTGAGGGGGGAATTGAATGTTTGGGTGAATGGTAGAGACTATTTTTGTATCGAGATTTGGGAGATTTTAGTGTGGGAGAGTTAAGTGTGGTAAAATTTAGTGTGGGAGAATTTAGTGTGCGAGAATTTAGTGTGTGGGTATTTATCGTGGGGGGAATTTAGTGTGGGAGAATTGAGTATGGGAGAATTTAGTGTGGAAATTTTTTTTTCTGGGGGAGTTTAGAGTGGGAGAATTGAGTGTGGGAGAATTTAGTGCGGGAGAAATGCTTATGTGGTGTTGTAGTGTAAGTAAAGCAAATTATTTGAGTGTTTGTGTGTATATAAATTAATCTACGGTGGGTGTGATTGGGTTTACTTTCGGTAAGTTGAGTGGGGGTGTTTGGATTAGGGGGGGGGTGGGGGGAAAGGTCCTTCTGGGGGTGGTTTAATCGACCTCCGGATCATGTGACAATGTGACGGATTGCGTCATTTGTATAACGGCGCTTTGTTTATTTCTTCATCTAAGACTCAATAGTAGGGAAAAAAACATGTCAAATACCCTATATATTAACGAGCTTTCACAAGCGCTAAATTGCAAAAGTAAGAGTACACTTTTCAAGCTATAATACTAAACATTGTCGAAATAGCTCCCATCATTATCTATCGATATATTGTCTCTTTCCCTTACTTACGAGCTTCGGTAGGCGGCCGATCCGTGTTTGGTCGTGCCACACACGGGGGCATATAGATCTCCTACAGTTATGTTGTAGTAACAAGGTGTACGTTTCCCCACCGATCTCAAGATCAGTGTAATGGGGTAAATCCTTTAAAGCAGCGTTTGGGCAGAAATCGGCTGCCCACTTATCACTCTTCCCGATCTTAAGAGTTGAAACTATTGTGTCTGGTTCTGATATTTCAATCATAATTTTGTTGATCATATTCTAGGTAATGGTAGGGGGTAAATAGGTCCTCTAATATGATTTCGTCGATTCAATGTTCTTGTTTTCCTTTAATCAACACACGTAGCGTGTTTGGGGATGGCGCCCAGGTGCGGTCCACGAAAGCGTGATTTTTTTATTGTTTTTTGAAGAGTGTACTTACAGGTACAGGGTTGGGTCTCTCCTTTTGTGACAAATCACCGGTTTTTCTCCCACTTAGAAGAACATTTACAGTTTCATTTGAATATGTATCTGTTACGGGTGTTGACACAGGCCAGCTGGTTGTTTGCGTGGTGTCCGTATTATCTTCAGGACAGAGCGAAGGCCAGCTAAGGTTTTTTGAAAGTCTTGCCCGTCTCGTTTCGGCCATCTTGAAGTGAAAAAAAATAAATTCGCAGACATAGGATCCTGCAATTTAGAATGGATAGTGAATGGTCAAAATTCCTGGTATTAATACTACAGCTGGTTGACACCAATAACATTTTATTATTGCATTAATATTAACAATTACTGGGAGTTGTAATAAACATTGTGTGATTAATCACCAAATAATTTCAAGAAGTTTTTTAAATTTATTTTTCTATAATTAATACCAATGTCAGATTACTGGATTTTGTTTCAAAATGTATTACTATTTTTTTCTCTTATTTTTATCGGTTAATTTTATAATTACCTCCCTTGAAAGAAAACCATTGCTTGTTTTCTCCCCTGACAAAAAAGTTTCACGCGCGAGATACTTTCAAACAAACAAAAAACGACAGCAAACCGGTGTGAACTGTCTTACACCTTGGTGCACTCTCGGGACTAACACTAATAATCATGTGTCAAAGTGTGCAGAGGCGTAGCGACCATTCCCTGCGACCGGGAACAAACTTTCGATTTGCACACCCCCCTTCGAACTTTTGACTTGCAACCCCCCCCCCCCCCCCTCCCCCCTCAAAATTTTGATTTGCACCCCCTTCGAACTTTTGATTAAGGTCGGCGCACGGGGACATATGTCCCCCCGCCCTCCCCTCGCTCCGCCACTAGAGGTGTGTGATGGAATCTAATATGGGGGAGTTGAATGTTTGGGTGATTTTGATGGAGACTATTTTTGTATCAAGTTTAGATTTAGGAGATTTTTAGTGTGGGAGAGTTTAGTGTGGGAAAATTTTGTGTGGGAGCATTTAGTGTGGGAGAATTTAGTGTGGGATATTCATTGTGGAAGAATTTAGTGGGGGAGAATTTAGTGTGGGAGAATTAAATGTGGGAGAATGTAGTGGAGAATTTAGTGCGGCGGAATTTAGTTGCCACCTCTTCTTCAACATCACCGGCATCCTCCTGTTCTACCCCATCCCCTACCTCCGCTTCCCCATCCCGCTTGCCAAATTTCTAGGCAACTGCACGGGCGAGTACCGCTGGTTCGCCATCGTCTACATCCTCCTCATGTTCTTCCTCTTCCCCGCCCTAGTCTTCGCTCTCTCCATCCCGGGCTGGTACGTCCTACTCGGCGTCCTCGGGCCCGTCTGCCTTCTCTTCATCATCATCGGCGTCATCAAATGCCTGCAGGATAAACGTCCCCAGAGCCTGCCCAGAAAGCTCCAAGACTGGATGTTCCTACCCCAGCCGCTACGGTCTTTAGAACCCTATGATCGCGCCATGCAGAAAGTCTTCTTCTGCAAGCGGTTCCAGACAGACTCTACCGAGAAGACAGACACTGGTGCCACGTCAGACAGACAACCTAACGGAGAGTCCAGCACGCGACTTTAGTATGACCACGTGACATTGTTTACAAACAAAGTTCGATTATTGAAAACCTATTTTTTCTATAATGTTATTTATATTTATAACTTGTATATGATAAGATAAATTGCATTCGTTTTAGTTCAATATGTATATATAGCATGTATATAGCTAACAGAAATTGTTAATGTGATATATTATTTAAAAGATTTTCTCTGGTAATTTTAAAAAAAATAAATAAAATGCTTTTTTTTAGGAATTTTGAGCTCTGTGATCCTGTTATACGAGTTTTGTGAAATTGTATACATTTTTAATAACACGAAAAAGTTGATTTAATTCTAAGATTGCTATCATAGTGTTGTCATTTATAACTTCCAAAATAACTTTACTGGTCCAAACTTAAGGCAGTTGGTACGATAACTGCACGTCGTACTAGGTATATGAACTATCTGCCTTTGTACCACTTTGTATTGAGTTGTATTTTGACGTGTTCGTGATTTCAACATGAGGCGCTGTTACGTTCATAGTGGCCAACTTAAGCCACCTAGGCCACTTTTATGGAAAAACTAACCTAGGGCCACTTTTATGGAAAGGGAAACATTGGGCCACTTTTACGGAAAGGCAAACCTGGGCCACTTTTATGGAAAGGCCTTTTTTATATATCACATATAGAACACGTCAAGCTTGACGCTCGTTGACATAAAATGTACGAACAGATCTAGGAATAGAAAAAAAAAATTTCGATTAAGTAAGATGCCAATTAGTGCCCCCCCCCCCCCCCACCGAATATTTTTGACGGCGTGGTCGGACTGTAGAGCACACAACTGCTAATACCTCTGATGGGTCCATGACTCAACTTACGTAAATAAAGGAGGCAGGATTTACACAGAGGTCACAGAATCAGGTGAACTTTACTTCATCTACCTCATTGACCGCCTTGTTTTATAGAGTAACTACTTTTTATTTTATCATTTAAAAAGTGCGAAGCGCTAGACTGTTAGTGTTTCTTCCAGACTAGGGTGAAAACTAAGCATAGTCAATGTACACGGACCACATAGACCCCAAAAACAGTAAATTTTGTGAAAACCTGGAATAATTACTAACTAACAGATACAACCAACCGGGGACGTCAATTTCGTGGAAGACAGTTTAGACATTGTAGGACCAAAAGACAAATATTCGAAACCGCTTAACCGCAGACAAACCACACGCCGACCCAATCAACAAGATTAAAACATATTTCAATTTAGTTGACACATACAGAGCGCAATATCCATACACTATACAAACCACCCACGGAAATAACACATCTGGAAATAGATTCCGTCTAGACAGAATTTACGCCCCAGTGAACATGAAAATCAACAAAGTAGAACACCTATTCTCAACACTACAGTTTAGCGACCATACAGCAGTTCTGACAACTTTAAACAACGAACAAACACAAAGCAAACAAAAACATAACACATACTGGAAAATCAATAATACACTATTACTAGACGAGCGCTACATCAAAACTATAAAAGACATATTGCAATTTTACAAGCAGTCTTCATCAAAATTTAACAAAATCCAACATTGGGAAGATTTAAAACAAGACATTAAGCGGGTATCTATTCAATACGCTTGTAGCATTAATAGCGTTAGGGCCCACATAGAAACTAAACTAGAAAAAAAACAAAAAACAACTAAGTATGCTTAAGGGAAAAACAATAACAAAGAACAAATAGACTCATAAGAAACGGAACTTTCGAAAATACAAGAATATAAATATCGAGGGGCACAAATCAGAAGCAAAATAGAGCAGATAGGTTCGGAAAACCAAATACACCACACTCTCATACTAGAACAAAGCATACAAAGATCAAAACAAATCAAACGAATAATGGACGAAAACAACCAAGAGACGACTGACTCAAGAACGATTTTAAAATCGACCCGCGCTTTTTGTTTAACTGATCTTCAAAATCTTTTCCCCTTCGTGCCTAATACACAAATGGCAGATAAAGTAAAGATCGTGTTTCAATCACCTCGACATACAGGGAGATAATTTGGTCAGTACTAAGCCTATCCGCCTTAGTTACCTAAGGTGCGTCAGGTACCCATTAGAGCTGGGTGAACTCACGGGGCCCAACAGAACTGAGCCCGGAACTCGAGACATCCGAACTAGCAGTATTAAGCTTTGTGTTTAATATTATAGCTTAAAAAGTGTACTCATTTAGCGCTTGTGAAAGCTCGTTAACATTTAGGGTATTAGACATGTTTTTCACCTACTATTTAGTCTTAGATGACGAAATAAATAAAGTAACGTTTACAAAGACGCAATCCGTCACATTGTCACATGATCCGGAGGTCGATTAATCCTCACCCAGAAGGACAACCCCCCACCCCCCACTAATCTAAACACCCCCACTCAACTTACCCACAGTAAGCCCAATCACACCCACCGTAGATTTATTTAAATGTAACACTCAATAGTTGAACACAGTAGACGAACTGCATTGGTGTATAATTGAGCAAGATTGTATTACTGTAGTAAGTAAGAAACTAGTAGATACTTAGCAGAGTTTAAGATTTGAATAAAATTCAATTTCCATTCAGGAATTATTTTTATCAACTTACCAAAGTTTCACGGCGACTAGATGAAAGGTGTAGCCATACACAAAGGGCACACACAGACACACACACACAGACACACAGAGACACACACACACACATACAAACCCACATACATTCATTTTTATGTGTATAGGGCTGGTAAGTAGGTCACCTACTTGTTCTATGGCTCATGCAGTTTTTATTGAGCCGTAGAACTGGTTGGTGACCTACTTACCAGCCCTATAGACTACACGACCAGAAACCCTATTTTGCTAATTAAGTCGAGATGTCTGACGAAGTCTAATTTACCTAATTGACTAGTTACTTGACATTAGACAATTCTCGTCGAAAACCAAACACTTCACTCCGGTTCACGCATGCGCAAAGATGGTCGTCAGTCGTTAGTAGAGCTCTTGATCCAAAGTCAACAAGTTTTTGACCAGATTTTTGTCGCGCGGTGGCCTAGGTCACCTGAGTGATGACGTGTCACACAATATGATGACGTGTCACACAATATGATGACGTTACTCACACGAGGCTCGCGTGCACGGAATCACGTGATAATCTCTCGGTTGATTTGTCTGACATCACGTTACGGAACTTATAAGGTACCGAAAGAAATTTCGCTCGTACAAAAAAAAAATTCCTGCGGCCAATCAATGTTCACTAATATTTAATCTTCATGACCAGCGAGTGTGTTTTCGACCACACCAAATCAATATACCTGCATATCATAGCATTTCTATTTATACCTTGCTTGCTCAAATCTCAAATCATTGTTTTATATCGCATTGGTGGCATTTCCGTTTTTAAAATTCGATCGGTTTGTTTTATTTAAGCAGGACAATCAGAGTTACACAGCAAAGTTTTAGAAGGGAAACTTGAGTAGGTTTTTTTTAACTTTGACATTTTCAAAATTTTGCCTGTTTGCAAAAAACAAATATTATGGTAAAATTCGTCCCGATTGGGAGCAAGGAGGGTTTCTTTCAGACATTTTTCTCCAGGAGGGGTACACTTAAATTTTCCGTTCTGTGTACAATCATTAACGTATATATTTTCTGCATACAATTTGATATCAATTTTATTAGGGAGGAGGGGGTGGCGGTGGGCGGTGGGCGTGCTAAGGAGGACATCTCCCCCCGGCCCACCCCACCTCTTACCGTGAGATACATGAAAGAAACAACTAGATTAACTAGAGCCATCTAAATGTGTGCGTGAGTGCGGCATATCAAGAAAGTATATTCTTACTGATATTGTTTACCCATGTAAGTGTATAAAATCACAACTGATCTGCATCGGGTATAGATCGATTAATCGATATCCGTTTACAACAAACTAGGTTCAGCCGACCCTAAGATATTTGGTATAACGGTAGGTAGCAGTTCTTCCCCCCCCCCCCCCCCCACCCCACTCCTTCTCCTCTCACGACTTGCGTCTACCCTGAGCTAATGACCAGTTCCTGAGCTAACAACAGAATTTAAGCGTTATTAGTGTCTGAAATTGTTGCTGATTGGTTGGTATTTTTAGACAAGTCGTTTGATTAGATCAGGTCGTAAACGGACGGTCAAGAGGTCGAAGAATGGACAAAATCTACACTGCCCGAGAAATGGACAATTTTAAGTTTCGCCTGCTGAAAAGTTGACAAATAAAAAATCACTTGCTGAGAATTGGACAAAATAAATATCACTAGCTGAGAATTGGACAAAATAAATATCACTAGCTGAGAAGTATACTAAAAATATCATCAGCTGAGGAAGGGATAAATATAAGTATCGCCGGCTTAGAAAAGGACAAATATAAGTATCGCCGGCTTAGAAAAGGACAAATATAAGTATCGCAGGCTGATAAAACGACAAATATAAATACCGCCGGCTTAGAAAAGGACAAATTAAAATATCGCCGGCTTAGAAAAGGACAAATTAAAATATCACTTGCCCAGAAATGGACAAATAGCAGCATCACTAACCCAGCTTTGGACAAATGAAAGCGACTACAGCTAGACATGCAGTAACCTACATACCTGTGATCTACAAGGAACCGGAAATGGAATATTCTAGAAACCAGTCTGAGATCAAAGACTGGTCCCACCGTGTTCTTAATTGCTAGTGTTTATTTTATTTAAAGACCAGTATTTAGATGTTTGATAAATTCAAGAAACGTATGACATAAACTTAGGGAGAGAATGCAACGTCCGAGTGCCCATTTCCCACGTTACATTTTGAGCCCAGATTTAATGTAATGTGATCCAGTTCACACTCCAATCTATATTTGTATCTATCTAAGTCTTTTATCAAGAAAAGTTTTTTTTTCTATATTAATTCAAGATAAAATTGGGAATTCCCTGAAACCTTTTAACTTTAAAGTCTCGAAAAAAATGAAAGATAGAAAAATTTCAAGAAAGAAAAAAAAAAAAACGTTATTTTGGTATCAGTGGAGTATATATGTATGTGAAATAGATTCTAGCAAAGGATAAGAAACGCATTTCTGGACAAGATACCTTGTGTGTTTTTTATGGACATGGCGAATATCGGTGATAGTTGTCGCTCAATAGACATAGCTATTTATAGAGCTGAATGGACACGACGAATATTTCGCTGTAAAGCCCGGGTTTTGATACCGTGACTTCCAGGGCGTCAAGCGTGCGTTCTGCCGCTAGACCACGCCATTCCTCATAAATATATAGTTATAAAATGATAATCTTGTTATTTGTCTTCCATTTTTTATATTTTCTTACAAAGGTTTAGCTGTTAATTTTATATAAGTTTTCATAAACATTTCCTGGTTAAGTTATAGGTGTCTTTTTAGTCTTTTTTTAAAAATCATATTTTATAAAAAGCGTTTTAGTGTTTATTCGTGGGATCTACGACATTCGCACGTGAGACATCTGCACGAATCTTGGTAGTTTGTCTGCAGGTCATTTTGTCTGTAGGTCATTTTGTCTGTAGGTCGTTTTTCTGTAGGTCATTTGGTCGTTTGTCCGTAAATCATTTGGTCGTTTGTTCGTAGATCGTTTCGTCGTTTGTCTGTAGGGCATTTGGTCGTTTATTTGTAGGTCTTTTGTCCCAAGGCCGTTTGTCCGCCGATCGTTTTACCGAATGGACGTTTAACCGTTTGCCCGAGCGGGACAATTGACCGAATGGACGGGCAAATTTCAATCTGTATATACGTCTGGAACACTGACCAAGATCGATTGTATTTATCGTGGATAGGTCAATGACTTTAACATATCTGACGAAGAAAAACGTGGGAAAATAATTGCAACAAGAACGTTGATAAATATAAGGACAAGTTTATGTCACGTGACCAACCAACCCCTCACCCCCACCCTTTCCATCTGTCGAGGTCAACAGCTTTGTTACCTGGGATGTGTTTGACCTAATTATCAGGGTCAACATTAACATGGACGTCGGGCCCAGCTGGGAGAGGAAATCCTGTTCTTTGATACGCATTCGACGAAGTGTTGTCCGACACCATGACCCCCCACCCCACACACACACACACGCACACTCACAAGCCTACACACATTTACTTATATATATATATATATATATATATATATATATATATATATATATATATATATATATATATATATATATATATATATAGGCAAAAACTCTCGGCTTTAAAAAAACGACGTTGTAAAAAAACTAATTTCTGGAATTAAAGGAATATACAGACGTACGTAGCAATAATTTGCCAAATCGATGGGAGATAATCGAATCTATACGCGGGTCAGCATAATTGGTCCACTTCACTCCCCTTGCTAAATTTGGTAGAATCATCGAAGTCAACGACCTCTTATCAAATGGATATCGCTGGTACATTGTGTGTGGTGTGTGTGTGGAAATGGGGGAGGGGCACTCTCTGGGATTAGTGAGTTACATGGCAGTTACTGGTCTCCCATGGATTACTAGGTATATATTTCATTCGAGGGCAGGGGTGGAAATATGTGCGTGTTATATATATATATATATATATATATATATATATATATATATATATATATATATATATATATATATATAAATCAGACTATGAGAGCCTCAGGTACACGATAACCAAACCTACCTTGACAGGCTATAGCTTGTATACATAACCGTGGGTTAAAAGCGCGATACTTGATTACTAATGAATGGCGACTGTGAGATCATTAAGTGGTCCATTACTTATAGGTCAATGACCCACTCGTCGATGACCCACTGGTCGATGATGAAACGGGCGATGACCGACTGGGTGATGACCCACTGGTCGATGACTAAATGAGAATTTATTAAAGGAACGATTACTAACTAGACGATGATTTACTGCACAATGACTAACTGAAAGATGCCTGACTGGACGATAACGAAATGGTTGATGATCAGCAGCTGATGTCAATGTAAACTATCATACAAACATTGTGATAATCCCTTCTTATCTGTTCAAGTATTGGATTCTCTATGATATATCAAGCATTGATTAATAATTAACTGCGTTAATTATTTGTAACAGAATGGTTAAGGTGCCATTTACTGAAATAATATACGTGGGCGTTCTCTAAATTATTAAACAGAAATTGACACGGTGAATTGATCTAATCAACTTTATCGAATTAGATTAACAATTTGTGATTTGGTTAGGCTTGAGGTTGATTTTTAATATCTTTATCTTTCAGACTTCCGATGAGAGTTTGAATTGTAAAATCGTACACGTTAATCAATTACATGTCTCCTATTTTTCTAAACTCTAATGTCGGATTTCCTCCAACACCTTTAACTGTAAGTAGTACGTGTTAACCTTACTAAATGTACTTATTTCTCCCACTTTCAGATTCGTCACGCTCTGATCACCCTCGTCGTCCTCACCTTGACCTTGCACCTGGCCACCGCGCGCGCCTCCACCAGCCTGGAGTGCAACCCCCGCAGCGCCAAGATGAGCTGTCTGATGGGCTGTTTCGGCTGCTTCGAGGCCTTCGGTGTGGAGCTCTACGACATGGCCGCATGTTGCCGGGACTGCCGGCTGACCAACGCGGAGATTATCGACGACGGGCCGTCCCGATGTTCACGAGACTACATCCGCCGTAGCTGGCTCAAGCGTATTGGGTGAACCAGGGGATGTGGTAGTTGTGTCCCTTTGTGTCGTTTTTCAAGGGTAAACCAGTATTGTGGGAGTTGTTTCCCTTGGTGAACTTTTCAATAACGGATGTTATAAATCTGGCTCACTGGGGAATGGGATTTTATTTATTAATAAAAAAAATATTAAAAACGAGCGGACCCGCGGTGTATCATACGCCGCTAGTTAGGCGTTTTTTCTACTTTTCAGTAATTCATAATTTGTGAATTCGACAGTACCAATGCTGCCACTGAAAATATTTGCTTTAAAACACTAAACCCCCATTCCCTACCCCCCCCCCCTCGTGAAAGCAGCCTCCTCTTAGTTACCTCCTCTAAGTTTAAAATAGTTTCAAACTGAATTATCTGCCCCTAATAGCCGTCACCAAACTAAACATTTAGCGTGAACTACAACTCACCTGACCATGTGAGGGGGGGGGGGGGGGTGAGGGGGGGGGGGGTGAGGGGGGGGGTGGTGGGGGGGTGGTAGCGATAGAAAGGAAGAGAGGGGACTGCAAAGAGCGCGCTTGCAGCTTGTTTTCTAATGGCTCCCAGAAGAGAATTATATATATAGATAATGTATCAGTGTCTTTATTTTGAAATCGTGTTGATTTTTTTTCCGTTTTCAACTTAATAATATTGTTTTAAAAGTTTTAATTTATTCATATTTTTTAATAGCGTCTGTATATTTCCTTTTATTTAGTGATTATGTGTTTTAAGTTACTAATTCATATTTATTTAGAAGGAGTTTGTATACCCTTTATAAAGATTATAATAATTAATTAAAATTGGAAAAAAATAAAATGTTTTTTAAGTAAGAAGTATGTCCAACCATCATTACAAAATATAAAAGCGTTATGTTTTACATAAAGTCATCAATTTTTATTCAAAGTTGGCTCGTCGTTTTTTTCCCGTTCGTGCCAAAGACACACGGGGCAGATGAAGTAGAGTTCATCTGTTTCAGTGACCCTCGGCATATGAAGGGATAGTGTGGTAAGCACTTTGCCTAGCCGCCTAAGTTTGTTCTCTAACGTGAGTTAGTTATACATTAGAGCTGGGTGGACTCATGAAAGTTTTACTCAGTTGAACCCGGATTCAAACTCAAGACTCTCGGGTTAGCAGTCTAGTGCCTCGCACACTTAAAGTTACTCTTTCAAACCAGGCGGTCAATAAGGTAGATGAAGTAGAGTTCAACCGTTTCTGTGACCTCAGCCTATGCTGAAATGTGAGTGTTCATTAGTAGATCCAGCCTCCTTTATTTCCTTAACGTGAGTCAGGTACCCACCTGAGATAAGTGAATATAGGTCTCCAACCCGGTATCCGAACTCGAGACTTTCGTGTTAGCAGTTGTGTGCTCTACAGTCCGACCACGCCGTTCCATTTAAAGTGTTGGTATCAGCCTAGTAACTTCCTTTAAAATATTCGGGGGTGGGGAGGGGGGTGGTGGGCACTTGACTATATCTTACTGAAAGCTTTTTTTTCTTTCTAGATCTGTTAGTACATTTGTGGCAGCGAATGCCTATGCTTCAAGTGTTCTAAATGAGCTACGAATTGGTGCAAATATTAGTGACCTTTCCAAAAAAGTGGCCGAGATTGCCCTATCCATAAAAATGGCCAATGTTGGCCTTTCCATAAAAGTGGCCCAGGTGGTTTAAGTTGGCCTCTATGGACGTAAAATCGTCAAAAGACAACTCAATACAATATGGTACAAAGTCAGAGTGTTCAAATACCTAGTACGATATGCTATTATTATAACAACTGCCTCAAAATTGGACCAGTAAAGTTATTTTAGAAGATTTTAATGACAACACTATGCTAGCAATATTAGAATTCAATCAACTTTTTCGTGTTATTAAAAATGTATAAAATTTCACAAAACTCGTATGACAAGATCACAGAGCTCAAAATTCAAAAACAAAAAATGTGTATATATATATATATATATATATATATATATATATATATATATATATATATATATATATATATATATATATATATATATATATATATTTAAAATACTTAACAGAAATTAATCTTTTATATATCACGCACAAAAATCAGTAAGCTTTATACATGTTATACGTACATACTGAACCAAATCTAATGTAAGTTATCTAATCATATACAAGTTATAAATATAAATAACATTATAGAATAAATAGGTTTTCAATCATCGAACTTTGTTTGTAAACAATGTCACGTGGTCATACTAAAGTCGCGTGCTGGACTCTCCGTTAGGTTGTCTGTCTGACGTGGCACCAGTGTCTGTCTTCTCGGTAGAGTCTGTCTGGAATCGCTTGCAGAAGAAGACTTTCTGCATGCGCGATCATAGGGTTCTAAAGACCGTAGCGGCTGGGGTAGGAACATCCAGTCTTGGAGCTTTCTGGGCAGGCTCTGGGGACGTTTAGCCTGCAGGCATTTGATGACGCCGATGATGATGAAGAGAAGGCAGACAGGCCCGAGGACGCCGAGGAGGACGTACCAGCCCGGGATGGAGAGAGCGAAGACTAGGGCGGGGAAGAGGAAGAACATGAGGATGATGTAGACGATGGCGAACCAGCGGTACTCGGCCGTGCAGTTGCCTAGAAATTTAGCAAGCGGGATGGGGAAGCGGAGGTAGGGGATGGGGTAAAACAGGAGGATGCCGGTGATGTTGAAGAAGAGGTGGCAGAAGGCTGCTTGTAACGCGTTTCTGAGGCCGTCCGTGTTGGCTAAGGCTGTGAGAATCGCCGTGGTCGTGGTGCCGATGTTTGACCCCAGGGTCAAAGGGTACATTCGGTCGAGTTCAATGATCCCGATGCCGACGAGCGGGGTGAGGATGGAGGTGAAGATGGAGGAGCTCTGGACGATGATGGTCAACCCGGCGCCGATGATGATGGCGAGGTATCCGGTGAGGTAGCCCAGCGGTCCGGGAAAGTCCGCGTTGATGAATTTTTTGATGATGAGAGCGATGGGGCCTTGGAGAAGGGAGTGCAGCAGTTTGACAATGGCGACCAGACACAGGCAGAGAATAGTAAGGGAGATAACCAGCATGATTGCTCTAATAGCTTTGTCGTTTAATGTGGAGTACACTCCCTTGAATAAAAACTCACCTAATTGTAAAAAAAATATCAATCGTAAATTACAAACAACAGCATTGCATTAAAGTATTTAATAAGAGTTATTTGTGTAAACAATATTTTAATAATGTATTTTATATTCATATAAAAAAAACGGGTTTTTCTTGAAATATACTAAATTATAAATATGTATAAAAATATGATAAATTGCTGATTAAAAGATTGTTTGTATTACCTAACCTCGGTGCTAAAGCTATTTTTTAATGTTAATTTCATATAGATAAATACCCAACCTTACGATATCCCAAGCAACAGGGGTCGGCAACCTGCGGCTCGCGAGCCGCATGCGGCTCTTTTGATGTAAAGATGCGGCTCTCCTGCTCCTTTAACAAAAATTCACGAAACTCATAACAAAATTATACTGTAAAGAAACACAAGTTTAAACAGTAAAAAAAAATCAACAGAGAGCAGTGAGAATAAGTGCAGTAGAAAGTATACGGACAGCTGTCAGCCGCTTGGGCACCAGGCCCAGCCGTGATGTGGACAGCCCCGTAGCAACAATTCCATGCCTGCCACTGCCCAAGTGTCGACTATTCCATGCCTGCCACTGCCCAAGTGTCGACTTTTTCGAATATCGTTAAATGGGGAATGTTATTTTATTCAGAATGCATTCTTCTACCTGTCCGTCAGTAATCATTAATTTGACCTGAGTGACGTTGAATTTTAGTTATTAGCTTCCTACTGTTGAGCCTGGTACTGGAGAGTGGGGTACGAGTTTGCATGCGTTCAGTGGGGTGGAAGATAAGCCTGGTGAGAACCGAAGTACAGAAGCGACAGATACACGGTAATCAAACCGATATCCAATTCGGTCTGAGTTTGTCGTGTTGAGGCCTGTCTGGCTCATGGGAGACAATTCATGGGCCGGCGATGTCCGTAAAGAAAGAAAAAAAAAGGTTACTGTTTCTAAAGTGGATTTGAATAGTCCTATATTTTTATTTTTTGATTACTAATTTCATTATTCTGACGAAAAACATGTTTTTATGTGAACAAATATTATTTCATATTTAAAACTACTTATATTAAATAACAAATCATATGTATTTACATAATCCTAATCAAATAGTATAATATTGAAATTAAAAAGTGTTAGTGGCTCTTTAAAAACTGGGAAATTTTGAAAATAGTAACTTATGGCTCTTTAGTCTCAAAAGGTTGCCGACCCCTGCTAGCAATGATATCTTTAAATGTTAATTTCATAAATATATAATTACTAAAACCTCCAGCACGACATTAGCACGAACTCAAATTTGAAATTATTAAAAATCAGTTAAATTTGCCGTGAAATTCATTTCAGGATAATACTTTGGTTTTTAAAAATATTCTTTTATATTGAAATTCTGGAAGAATGAAATTTGGGGGGGGGGGGGATTAAACCATCCAGTCACTTGGTGAATGATCTCATCGATTATATTGATTTTACCTGTTTGTTCAAATTGAAACTTTCAAAGTAACAGTGGTTGTTTCAGATCTTTTTCTCTAGGGGGGTGGGGGCATATAAAGATCCAGAGAGGGGAGGGGGGGGGACTATTGTCATAAACAAGTATATATTAAGAATATTCTCCATTAAACAATTTTCTATTTTGTCTGAGGGGTTGGGGCTAAGTGTGGGTTCTTGGACTTCTCCACCCACTTCACAAAGGAAATGCCTGAAAGAAACTCTGCCCTTATATCGCTGAAACTAACCCCGCCCATGCCTCGCTGAGCCTTTCCACCTCCCTCATGCGACACTGAGCTGGCGGGCAGTGCTCTCTCTAGAGGGAAAAGGTGGCCTACAACGTGTATTTTGTGTGCGCAGCGTTCTCAAAGTCTTACAATACAACATGACTGCTCGTTCAAAAAATACTGCGTGGCTGATTTTTAAAAATCTACTGCGTGGCTGATTTTAAAAAACTACTGCGTGACTGATCTTAAAAAATCTACTGCGTGGTTGATTAAAAAAAACTACTGCGTGGCTGATTTTAAAAAACTACTGCGTGGCTGATCTTCAAAAAATCTACTGCGTGGCTGATCTTTAAAAAATCTACTGCGTGGCTGATTTAAAAAAAAAAAAACTACTGCATGACTGATTTCTAAAAAACTACTGCGTGGCTCATTTCTAAAAAACTACTGCGTGGCTGCTTTTAAAAAACTACTGCGTGGCTGATCTTTAAAAAAAAAGTCTTGCGTTGCTGAATGTCTAAAAAACTACTGCGTTGCTGATCTTAAAAAATCTACTGCGTGGCTGATTAAAAAAACAAAAACAAATGCGTAGTTGCGTAACCGTGCATCATAAAGACGCCATAGCAGTCGGGCCTTGCTCCCAGTACTCACATTCCTTGAAGCACGTCATCTTCTCCACGTCCCTCGTGTACAGCGTGCACGAGAAGTCCTCACCCACAAGCTCGTCCATGACGCTGACGTTGCTCACGGCGCAGCTGGAGAGGAAGAAGTTGTGGGAGCTGGAGCTGAAACAGCTGCTGACGCCGGAGCAGTCCAGGGTCTGGTTGGTGGTGTGGTGGATATGGTGGATATGGATGAGACTATTAGGATGAGTGGATTATGATAATTGGATTAGATAAGTGGATGAGTCTGAAATTATATGGGTGCCTAAGTAGATGGGAAGAAATAGATATGGATGGCTGAATATGGAGGAATTAGCTATTGGTGAGTAGATATGTACACTATGATATGTATGGCTGGATATTGATGGATGTATTTGGATATGTGGATACGTATGTGATAATATTTATATGCTTTGATGCAGATGAGAATATTATGAATGAGCAGAAACCGCAAATGTTCGTATTGAAGTTTCAAGTATAGCTGATGCTTAATTACGCAAAAAGAAATTAATAAGGGATGAAGCGCGATAAAAAATGAGGTACACTATCATTATTTGTATGTATAGCTCTTGTCAATAACTAAATCGCACAAAATATCAGACTAACCTATACTTAATCTATCTCAAATGACCTTTAACCTGAGGCTGACCAATCCCTTACTTCCATCCTACGACCTTGACCCCGATGCTTACCTATAAATAACCTTCCTTAGATTATCTTGACCCCGAGGCTTACCCACCCTACATCAAACGACCTTGAACCCGATGGTTACTTATATTTACCATACATCAGATGACCTTGACCACGAGGCTTACCCACTCTACATCAGACGACCTTGACCCCGAGGCTTACCTAGCTTTAACCTACCTCGGACGGCCTTGACCACGAGGAATACCCCCCAACCTCAGATGACCTTGACCCGGATACTTATCCATACAAAATCAGACGACCTTGACCCCTAGGCTTACCTATCCTCGACCTACAACAGTCGACCTATGACCTCGTGCCCTGGAAAGCGTCACAGTCGACCTGTGGGACGAGCCCACGCATGCGCTAAGCTGCGGACGGAAGTGAAAGATTCGATTACTAGAGCTGTACCCTCTAAGCTATACCTTCTTACCGGACGGTCCGTAGGACAAGTGAAGTAGAGTTCATCTGATTGTGGGACCTCTGTATATTATGAGGTACCAACCAGAGCTGGGTGGGCTGAGGTATTTTATACTGACGAACTTGGATTCCAACTCGAGGCTTTCAGGTAGCTGTCTAGCGCTCTACCGCTAAGCCTTAAAGTCTAGTATTGTTCCCTTTTCTAACCTGAAGGTCTATGGGGCTAGTGAAGTAGAGTTCATCTGCTCATTTGACCCCTGTATGTAAACAGATAGTGTAGTCAACAGTATGCCCAGCGCCTATACATTCTCTGATGTGTGTTAGATACCCATCAGAGCTGGGTGGACTCAGGGATGTTCAAATGAATAGATCGCGTTTTCGTACTCGAGACTTTCCTGTTAGCAGTCGAATGCTCTACTACGCCGTCCCATGAAGTCGTGAAGTTCTTACAACAATCTCTGACGTTAACGCGTTGAAATCTGGTGTATACAACTTGCGCTAATCATTTAACTTACGAACAAAAGTTAACCGAGACAATTGAACCACCAAGGTCAAACATTAGTTTCAACCATTAACCTAATCTCAACCATCAACCTCTTTCAAATTTGGGTTCAAGTCAATAATATGTACTTGTCCACCCAGTTCTGAAGGGTACGTAACTCATGTTAGGGAAATAAAGGCAGCTTGACATAGTGCTGACCACACTATCTCTTCATATGCTGAGGTTTCAGAAGCAGATGAACTCTACTTCATCTGTCCCATGTATCTTTGTCTCGAACATGATGATAATGATGATGATGATGATGGTGATGGTGGTGGTGGTAATGATAATGATAAGGATAATGATGGTAATGCTGATGATTATAATGATGATGATTATAATGATGATGATGATGATGATGATGATGATGATGATGATGATGATGATGATGATGATGATGGTGATGATGATGATGATGATAAAATTAGAAATCATATAATATAACTATAGGTCTATCCCAATCCACTTTAGAAGCCAATAACTTTTAGTTTCTTTCTTTACGAACACCACTGGTTCAGTAGTTATCTTTCATTGCCAGTGCAGACCTCAGCATGGTAAACTCCGACTATCTGGTTTGGATATCGGTTTGATTACTGTATCGGTCGCTTCTGTCTTTCGGTTCTCACAAGGCTTATCTTTCACCCCACGCGAACCCAAAGTCCAGTACCTTATAGCTTAACCGTAGGAAACCAATAACTAACATACTTCGTCACTCAGGTCAAATTATTGCATACTGACAGGTAGAGGAATGCATTCTGAATAAAATAACATTCCCCGTGTAACGGCAATCGAAAAGCGGGGCCCTTGGGCAGTGGCAAACATGGAATGGTCTCCACGGGGCTGGCTAAAGCGCGGCTGTGGGGTTGGGCCTGGTGCCAAGGCGGCTGTCAGCTGTCCATTCACTTTCTACCTCACCTATTCTCACTGTTCTCTGATGAGTTTTTTAATCCTATTTAAAGTTGTTTTTCTTTACAGTATAATATTTTTATGAATTTTGAATATGAAACTATACAAATATTAATCATTGTGCATGGAACTGGAGGGCCGCACTATAACACAAAAGAGCCGCATGGGCGAGCCGCATGTTGCCGATCCCTGCGCTAACATAGTATGTGAGACTTCAGTAAATACGCAAATATAAGTAATAGAGTTATCAACACCGTCCTTTAATCAATTTTCTTGGTATTAATATTATAGCTGGTTGATACTAGTGTCTACTAATTATGGGATTAACAACTAACAATTAATAGGAGTTGTAATTAACATTTTATTATTTATCACCAAATATTAAAGATATTTTTCTTGTAATTTAATTTTTTATAATTAATTTTAACATTTGTTTACTTGTATTTTGTTTCAAGATATTAATACTTTTTCCTTTTCTTTTTATCGTTTAATTTTATAATTACCTCCCTTTCAAAAAAATATATGTTTTTTTCCCCTGACAAAAAAAGTTCTACGCACGAGATATTTTGACAGCAACAGAAGACGACAGCAAACCGCTGTGAACTGTGCTACACCTTGGTGCACTCTCAGGACTAACATTAATATTCTGTGTCACTTTTACATTCCATGTTAGGTGATGGGAGGGGGGTGCGTGATGGAATATGGTGTGGGGGAGTTGAATGTTTGGGTGATTTTGGTAGAGACTATTTTTGTATCGAGTTTAGATTTGTGAGATTGTTGGTGTGGGAGAGTTTAGTGTGGGAAAAGTTTTTTGTGGGAGCATTTAGTGTGGGAGAATTTAGTGTGAGAATATGTAATGTGGGAGAATTTATTGTGAGAGAATTTAGTGTGGGAGAATTTAGTGTGGGAGAATAGGCCTATAGTGCGAGAGAATTTAGTGTCAGAGAATTTAGTGTGAGAGAATTTAGTTTGGGAGAATTAAGTGTGTAGGGAATTTTGCGATTATTAGTGTGGGGGATTGTGTTTCTGGATGGCTATTTATTCCTCAATAGGCTTAGATATTGTATGAGTGTAGCATTGTCACGTTTAGGGAGTGCCCATCTAAGGGTCCCGTTTATTTTGTTGTTTTCATGAAGTGAGAAATACAATGTATATGTACCGTGTGTTTTGCATATTTTGTCCATTGTGGTGACGTCAGGGGATTGTGAGGAGAAGTACAAGATTGCTAATGAGATGTCTTATTATATGACCTCGCAGGTTTGGTTGACCTCTTGGAGTGATATGTACTTTTATTGTAGCTGAGTCAGTTGCAGTCAGTGTTTCTTCCAGACTTTTTTCTCCGGGGGGGGGGCACTTGAAATTTTCGGGGGGGGGGGGGCGGCAAACTTTCTTCGGGGGGGGGGGTGGACACTGTAAAAAGTATATATTTTCTATATAAATTATATAAATTTTATTTCGTTCGGGGGGGGGGGGGGGAGGGGGCGGTAAAAAAATTTCGGGGGGGGGGGGGGGGGGGGCAAAGCCTGGAAGAAACTCTGGTTGCAGTTAAATAAGGATCTGGACAATCCTCTTCGGGTAGTTTAAGAGTTATTGTTGTTGACCTGTCTGCAAAGGGTGGGGTCCAAGATTTCATTAAGCCACCTGACCGGTAGTACGGGTTGCTGCTCTCCAAGTCTCTCAACTTAGAGGGAACAGGAATGGGCGCAACCCCATTGTAGAGTTTGGTAATAGTTGCATAGTCCATTTCTAGTATAGAGAAGAGGACTCGGTGCATTTAGATTTTGCTCAACGTTCGGAATAGTTTTCAACCAGCAATAACCAATAATGATCAATTACATTTATCAGCTAACATATGATGTGAGACTTCATTAAACACGCAGTTTTTTGTTTCTTTTTTTATTTTAAACCTTTCGTTTTTTTCCATTTTTTGATGTTCGAAATTATGTACAGAATTTGATGTTGATGTAAAGTAAAGTTTCGCTTTTAAACCTGACGGTCTATGGGGCAAGTGAAGTATAGTTCACTTGTTTCTGTGACCTTTCAACACTATGATCAGCCGCCTTTACTTTCCCTAGCGTGAGTTAGGTACCCATCAGAGTTGGGTGGACTCAGTGACGGTCTACTGACTTGAACCCGGATTCGAACTCGAGACTACCGCAAGACCACTCCGTCCCCATTATACTTTTTTTTAAATAGAATTCCTTACACGCAGTTCACTCCTAGGAGCTAGCTGTGTGGAAAGGTTGCATGTTTAAAATATACATAGTATACATAGTATTGCATACAATTACAGTTAAGCATGTCATACAATTTTGAGTTTCCATTATAACAAAACGTCTAAATTTTTAATTGACTACTTCTTTCCCTTCTGAACTGTGAAACTGTACTCTTTTACCTTATGGCTTTCTCTCGCCCTTTCTTTCTGAGACAAGAGATTTGAATGGTGAGCTAGTACGTGATGATGAATGCTTTTTTTCTGGGATGTTTTTATCACAAAAGCAGCAACTGAAGTTAGTTTCGTTGTTGTGTTTTTCCGTGTAGTGTCGATGTAAGTCATTGTGGGTTTTTGAATCATTACAGAAGTTGCATTTTTGAGATAAGTGTGTTCTGTTCTTTCGTGATTTAGTACTTCCTTAACCGTTTGGTACGAGCTGGGGCAGAAGCTGCCTGTTAGGTGATCGTGGATTAATTTCTCGATTTTTTTTTATTTAGTTATTTTTCCTTGTTCTGTGGGACTCGTTTGATTTATCCTTTTTGTTGACGAAGCGGTTTCTATTTCTGAATCTGGGTCTGTTGCTGCGTCCTTGGTTGGAGAGTTTTGGATTTTGCTTGATGATGGTGCTTGTGGTGCAGGTGGCGCATTATTTTGTGCTGAAGGTTGGTCCTTGGGCGTTGAATTTAGGTTGAAAGCTTAGCATTGATTGGACCAGTTTAGAGTAGAGGAACAATTTGGCACGCCTGCCTATTTCCAGCAATTGCCATAAGTCAGGGGTCGGCAACCTTTAGAGACGGAAGAGCCAAAAGTTACAATTTTCAAAATTTCCTAGTTTTTAAAGAGCCACAAACATTTTTATTTCAATATTATGATATTTCATTCATATATATATATATATATATATATATATATATATATATATATATATATATATATATATATATAAATAAATAAATAAATAAATATATATATATATATATATATATATATATATATATATATATATATATATATATATATATATATATATATATATATATATAGGCCTATATATAATTTAAAATAATTAGCTTTTAAAATTAAATAATATTTATTCATATAAAAACATACATATGGTTAGCACAAAACAAATTAAGGTAATTTAACCAGCTCTGCTAGAATAATAAAATCAGTAATCACATTATATAACAATAATTTTTGAATTATTGACCTTGCAAGCCTCGAGACATTTATGTTAGAGCTGTCCAGTTGTGCAGAGAAAATGCATGTTTTTCTGGACTTTCTCCTGAGTTCCGTGAACTTACCACTCCACAAATGTTTGGTCAAAGTGTACTTGCATTTGTTTTGAATTGCTCAAATCACTCGGGAATCCATCCTTCATTTTGTTTGTTGTAATGCTGAAGTAATTCATGTTAAAAGTAGCATTGGTTTCATGATAATTTTTTTCAAATTTATCGAAATTAATTAATGTATTGCTCTCCGTGTCTTCAACAAAAAAAAGTATTTTTTTTTTCGAAACAGTCCACTTCATCACCCAAGGCATAGGCTGGGTTTCCCTTTCCTTGCAGTTTTACATTTAGCTCATTTAGTTTCTTTGTAATATCCACCATGAAGTTGAATGTTTCGATTCAGATGGGACAATTTAATAGAATGTACATTGAAATAGAAAGTAAATAAATATTCTAATAGAATAGCGAGTGCTTATTGTTTATGTTTTTTATTATATCGTTCATCACCAAACGTTGCAGAACAATATTTTTATGAGTTTCGAAAATAAAATAATTATTAATGTGTGCATGGAGGTGTAGAGACGCATCTTGACATCAAAAGAGCCGCATGCGGCTCGCGAGCCGCAGGTTGCCGACCCCTGGTGTAGACCTCTAGGTTATGAGGGCCTTTATGCCCAGTTACGGTCACTTTAAGAGTGAGACTCGCCATGGAGAAAGTTCTGGCTCATAAGAGCATGAAACAAAGTCATAAAAATAAACACGTACCCCGATCCAAGGGAAATAACAAACGAAATTAACACCAAAATTCCAAAGGAGACAGTTGTCTCCCTTGAAAAGAAAACACAGTCTGGATCCTCACGGAGAAAGAACAAACAATATTCACAAAATCCAATTTGAAATAAACAAAGTAGCTCTAAAAAGTGCTTTATAACATGAATTAAATCGAACGGATATCACTTGCCTAATCCTAATCAAATACAATAATATTGTTATTGAATCTTTAAAACCTGGGAAATTTTGTAAATTTTAACTTTTGGCTCTTCTGCCTCTAAAGGTTGCCGGCCCCTGATCTATTAGATTTACCTGCTAACAAAAAAAAGATTTTAGATGTTACATAACCGACACCCATCAGTTAACTAATGTTCTTGGTATTAATATTACAGATGGATGATACTAGTTTCATTTAATTGTTGTTTTTGGATTGAGATCAACAATTACTGAGAGTTGTAATTAACATTGTGTGAAAAGGCACCAAATGTTTAAATTAGTTTTATGCATTTATTATTCTATAATTAATATTAATGTCTGTTTACTTGTTTATATTCAAAACTGGTTTACTACTTTTATTTTTTATTTTTGTCATTTAATTTTACAATTACCTCCCTTGAAAAAAAAACATTGTTATTTTTCTCCCCTGACAATAAAGTTCCACACGCGAGATACTTTCAAACAAATAAAAGACGACAGCAAAGCGCTGTGAACTGTGCTACACCTTGGTGCACTCTCGGGACTAACACTAATATTCTGCGTCAATATTTAATTTCACGTGGGGGTGGGGGGGGGGGGGGGTGTGTGATGGAATCTATTATGGCGGAGTTGAATGTTTGGGCGATTTTGGTGTATCGAGCTTAGATTTGTGAGCTTTTAAGTGTGGGAGCATTTAGTGTGGGACAATTTAGTGTCAGAAAATTTTGTCTGGGAGAATTTAGTGTCGGATAATTTAGTGTGGGATATTCATTGTGGGCTAATTTGTGCGGCGGAATTTAGTGTGGAAGAATTCATTGTGGGAGAATTTAGTGCGGGCAAATTGTGTCTGGGTGAATTTAGTGTGGGAGAATTTAGTGTGGAAGAATTTAGTGAGCGATAATTTAGTGTCAAAAAATGTAGTTTGGCCGAATTTAGTGTGGTAAAATTTCGTGTTGGCGAAATTATTGTGTTGTAGTGTAGGCAAGGCACACGATTTGCATTGGTGTGTTTACAATTATATCTACTGTTGGTGTGAGGGGGTTTACTGTTGGTTAGTTAGTTGAATGGGGGTATTAGGTATCAGTAGGAGTGTTTTTGTTTTGGGGGGGGGGGGGGGGTAGGGGGATTTATGGACGCATATTGTGTGTAGGTGGGGCTAGTAGACGCATTTTGTGTGTGGTGGGATTAGTGGACGCATTTTGTGTGTGGTGGGATTAGTGGACACATTTTGTGTGTGGTGGGATTAGTTGACGCATTTTGTGTGCGGTGGGATTAGTGGACGCATTTTGTTTGTGGTGGGATTAGTGGACGCATATTGTGTGTGGGTGTTCGTGATTAATTCAGGTGTGGGGATCAGAGAGGCTCCCCACCCCCACCTTCGCCTACCGCGAACGAAATGGAATTTTTTATAGAAGGTATATACTTTTACCAGTGACCCCCCCCCCCCCCTACCCCGGGGAAAAAGTCTGAAATAAACACTGTGTGATTGACTCTGCTATAATACACAAGAGGAAAAAGACAGTGTTTCTTCCAGACTTTTTTCTCGGGGGGGGGGGGGGGGGGGGAGGGAGGGCACTTGATATTTTCGGGGGGGGGGGGGGTGGAGTCGGACTCTAATAATAGTATAATTTTACTATTTAAATTCCATCTTGGTCAGGGGGGGTGGCGTTAGACTTTCTTCGCCCCCCCCCCCCCCTCCCGAAGAGAAGCCTGATAGAAACTCTAGAAAAAGAAAGCGCATTTCGTATGTACAGACATCCAGTGTACATAAATAGTAAGGGGAAAATCATGTCTTATACCCTTTATGTTAACGAGCTTTTACAAGCGCTAAAACGGAGTGGTGGCTGTTGAATCGTGATGTTTTGATGTGTTTTTTTTCTGTTCTGGGCTGTTTTCTTTCTTCCTCTTGGTTGTTGATGTTTCCACGATTGTTTGTTGTTGATGTGTCCACGATTGTTTGTTGTTGATGTTTCCACGATTGTTTGTTGTTGATGTTTCCACTATTGTTTGTTGTTGATGTTTCCACGATTGTTTGTTGTTGATGTTTCCACGATTGTTTGTTGTTGATGTTTCCACGATTGTTTGTTGTTGATGTTTCCAAGATTGTTTGTTGTTGATGTTTCCACGATTGTTTGCTGTTGATGTTTCCACGATTGTTTGTTGTTGATGTTTCCACGATTGTTTGTTGTTGATGTTTCCACGATTGTTTGTTGTTGATGTTTCCACGATTGTTTGCTGTGGTGAGATTTGAGGGCCGGACGTTTCTTTCTCTGGTGTCGAGATCTGAGTGGTGACTGCATACATGCTTGTTACTGGCTGTTGTGCTGTTTCGCCATGGTCAGATGTTGGCGTCTTCAAGACCGTTGATTCGGATGTTGGCGTTTTCAAGGCCGTTGATTCAGATGTTGGCGTCTTCAAGGCCGTTGATTCAGATGTTGGCGTCTTCAAGGCCGTTGATTCAGATGTGTCCAATGTTGGCGTCTTCAAGACCGTTGATTCAGATGTTGGCGTCTTCAAGACCGTTGATTCAGATGTTGACGTCTTCAAGGCCGTTGATTCAGATGTTGGCGTCTTCAAGGCCGTTGATTCAGATGTTGGCGTCTTCAAGGCCGTTGATTCAGATGTGTCCAATATTGTCGTCTTCAAGACCGTTGATTCAGATGTTGGCGTCTTCAAGACCGTTGATTCAGATGTTGGCGTCTTCAAGACCGTTGATTCAGATGTGTCCAATGTTGGCGTCTTCAAGACCGTTTATTCAGATGTTGGCGTCTTCAAGACCGTTGATTGAGATTTTGGCGTCTTCAAGACCGTTGATTGAGATGTTGGTGTCTTCAAGACCGTTGATTCAGATGTTGGCGTCTTCAAGACCGTTGATTCAGATGTTGACTTCTACAAGACCGTTGATTCAGATGTTGGCGTCTTCAAGACCGTTGATTCAGATGTTGGCGTCTTCAAGACCGTTGATTCAGATGTGTCCAATGTTGGCGTCTTCAAGGCCGTTGATTCAGATGTTGGCGTCTTCAAGGCCGTTGATTCAGATGTTGGCGTCTTCAAGGCCGTTGATTCAGATGTGTCCAATGTTGGCGTCTTTAAGACCGTTGATTCAGATGTTGGCGTCTTCAAGACCGTTGATTCAGATGTTGGCGTCTTCAAGACCGTTGATTCAGATGTTGGCGTCTTCAAGACCGTTGATTGAGATTTTGGCGTCTTCAAGACCGTTGATTGAGATGTTGGTGTCTTCAAGACCGTTGATTCAGATGTTGGCGTCTTCAAGACCGTTGATTCAGATGCAGGGGCGGAACTACCATACCGCCAGACCCCGCAATGCGGGGGGGCCCAGGACGTTTAGGGGCCCAGTTCCGACCAAAAAGCAATGATTTTTTTTTCAAAAATTATGTTTTTCATGCATCTTGAAAGTGGTTTTGTAAAAAAAAAAACAAAAAAAAAAAAACAGGTCTACTATAGCAGAGATTGTTGCGTAGAAAAATATTTTGAAATCTACAAATGCTATAGTTTGAAAGGTAGGTAAACATTCACACTACTATGTATATTAAAAAGCAATTGATTCTCTGAATTGTTATTTAAATAAGACGTACTAAACAATGATATAACTATAAAAATCAATGTTTTCAAAATTGATATTATATAAGCCAAAAATGAAAAAAATAAACATAACGCGAGAAACCATTCACGAATCAAGCTTACGAATTTATATATTTTTGACCAGCATGTATAGTTGTGACCATGATTATTTCTAGCCCAAGATGAGTTAGGGCAGGGGTCGGTAACCTTTTCAAGCGGAAGAGCCAAAAGTTACTAGTTTCAAAATTTCCCTGATTTTAAAGAGCCACTAACATTATTTTTATTTCAAATATTTTTTTTATTAAGATTATTAGTATTTGTTCAAGGAGCTGGAGAGCCGCATCTTGATATCAAAAGAGCCGCAGGTTGCCGACCCCTGAGTTAGGACTAAATTTGTCTGGTTTGTTCTCTCAGAATGGTTATATATTGCAATGAAGTAGACTAAATTACTCAGTTAGGATATAGGTTATATATATATATATATATATATATATATATATATATATATATATATATATATATATATATATATATATATATAGGGGGCCCTAATTTTTTCTTTGCGGGGGAGCCTTTTTTTTCTAGTTCCGCCACTGTTCAGATGTTGACTTCTACAAGACCGTTGATTCAGATGTGTCTATGACCGGGCTTTGGGGAACGTAGTTGACTGGCTGTATTGCGATCCCTGTTGTAATCGGCGTTGTTGATTTTACAGTTGATCGTGATGCTGGTTTTGGGGTTGTCGGCTGCGTTGTTTTTGCTGGAGCTGTTGATTGTGCTGTTGGGTCTTCCTGCAGTGGTGTGTCTGAAGGCGTTTGCTGGCGATGGTTCGTCCAGTGTAGGGTGGAGGAACAGATTTGACAAGCTTGTCTTCTCCCGGCGATAGAGATTAGGATAGTCAGTGATTTGTTTTTGTAGTTTATTTTGATGTAGTGTGGGATAGTTGAGGGTTTATCAGTGTAGACAGAGGGGGTACGATAATTAGTGTGTGGGATTGTGTTTATGGGTGGCTCTTTGTTACTGAATAGGCATAGTGCTTGTTTGAGTGTAGCATTGTCAAGTGTAGGGGGTACCCCAACACACAACATGCGTCCACTAATCCCACCACACACAAAATGCGTCCACTAATCCCACCCACACACACAACATGCGTCCACTATTCCCCCTCCCCCAATACAAAACAAACAGACCCCTACTGATACCTAACACCCTCAACTCAACTAACATACCCAAAGTAAACCCATTCACACCAACAGTAGATATAATTGTACACACACCAATGCAAATAATTTCCCTTGCCAACACTACAACACAACACAATCATTTCGCTCACTAAATTCTTCCACACTAAATTCTCCCGCACTAAATTCTCCCACAATGAATATGCCACACTAAATTATCCTACACTAAATTCTCCCATAATAAATTCTCCCACACTAAATTATCTTACACTAAATTCTCCCAAAGTAATTTCTTTTCACTAACTCTAACACATTAAATTTTCTCCCCCTTAATTTTCGCACACTAAATTCTTCCACACTAAATTATCTCACACTAAATTCTCCCACACTAAATTCTCCCACACTAAACTCTCCCACACCAAAAATCTCCCAAATCTAAACTTGATATAAAAATAGTCTCCACCAAAATCACCAAAACATTCAACTACCCCATATTAGATCCTCCCATACTTCTCCCCCCCCCCCCCCACCACACCCTACATGGAACTAAACACTGACTCAGAAGATTAGTGTTAGTCCCGAGAGTGCACCAAGGTGTAACACAGTTCACAGCGGTTTGCTCTCATCTTTTGTTTGAGTCAAAATATCTCGCGCGTGGAACTATTTTGTTAGGGGAAAGAACAAACATTGTTTTTTTCTAGAGGGAGGTAATTATGAAATTAAACTATAAACGGAAATGGAAAAAAATAATAATACATTTTCATGCAAAAACAATTAAAGAAACGTTGGTATAAATTATAGAAAATTAAAATAAAAAAAAAGTATTTAATACTTTTGGTGATTAATAACAAAGTGTTAATTACAACTTCTAGTAATTGTTATTTGTTAATCGAATAATTAGAAGTCACTTATATCAACCAGCTTTAATATTTATACCGAGAAAATTGATAGAGCGACGATGGTTCATTGTTTGTCCATGGACGTGTTCTTATTTCTATAAAAAAAATACAAAAAAATAAAAATTAAATTTAAAAAAAAAACACTATTACTCCTGGCTCGCCCAAACCTTCATTCTCACCACGTCCCGTCAACCAGCGTGACCCGCCCCACACCCTCAGCATTCATGTCACGCAACAACGATTCGCTGCCTAGCCCGTCTTACCCAACCAACCCCTACGTACACCCCCCCTGCCCACCCAGCCAGCCCCCACCTACACCTCCCCGCCCCACCACTGTTCTTTTCCTTCAATTTTGTTTATCCATGTAACTTTTAGGAACATTTTGGCAGTTTGGAATTTTTTATTTGAATATTTTGTAATTGCATTATTTATCTAAATTCCCATACACGGCAAGCTCTATATTGTGAGCAGCAGCTGACAATAGACATACCATTATAAGAATGTAAACTTTGTTTTGTAATTGGATTGTTGTATCATTTGTGAGGCTGTCAAGCACGACAAGCTCTTTTCGTTTCACACATCTTTTGTTCATGCATGTATCACCTCTTTTAAACAAGCAATGCATTTGAGATCGCTCTTTTGTCATCAATGCTGGATACCCATAATACCGTATCACGTAAGACTGAAAGATTTATCTCCCCTTTTAGCAGTCATGTCACGCAACAACGATCCCGCTGCCTGGCCCACCTTACCCAACCAACCCCACCCACCTCGTCCCACCCCACCACTGTACTGTTTTTTTTTTCTTTCAAATTTGTTCATCCATGTAACTCTGTGGCAGAATTTAGCAGGTTGTTAAACCCTGGTTTTTGAAAGTAGTGTAATTGCACTATTTATTGAAGTTTCTATACACGGCAATTTCTTTTATTGCTAGCAGCAAGATATATCACTATAAAAATGTAAAGCATTTCGGTTTTGTATTTGTATTATTGCATCAACTCTGAGGCTGTCAAACAAGACAAGCTCCTTTTATTTCAAACATATGTTATTCATTCATGAAATATATTATTACTAACTGATCTCTTGTGCTTATTTGGTTTATTTGGTTTTGTATTTGTATTATTGTATAAACCTTGAGGCTGTCAAACACGACACGCTCCTTCTATTTTTATGTCATACATCCTTTATTCATACACGAATCACCTCTCTAAAATGTAATTTATTATTATTAATTTAACTACTGTGATGGTTAAATATTTTGTTAATTGTTTTATTGAAAATAAAAGCATTTATATATATATATATATATATATATATATATATATATATATATATATATATATATATATATATATATATATATATATATATATATATATATTAAACACAAAACAAAATAATAAAAAAAAAACTATCTGCGTATTTAGACTTTGGGCACAAATACCAGCTAATCAATTTAACATATCTCAAAGATCAACTACTCAAAACTCTCTTATCTACGATACACAATTAGTTCGATATCAACAACTTCAGGATTACTCTGACGACACCCACCTAAGAGAAATCTTAGGTGGGAGGCTCTGTCACAACCACCAACAAGTCAACGCGACATCCCTCATAGATCAACTACTCAAACAATTTCACGATTACTCAACTCTCGTAAAGTAAACACTCGTCAACAGCCTCACTTCGCCCATTTCAACTACTCGACCAAGCTTTCGACTACTTCACCACTCTCAAATTCTTCTCATCCACAATCCTCGACACAACAATATCACGAAAACTAAACGTTCTTCAACATCATTTCGCCCATTTCAACTATTCGACTATGCAAGAATACCCTACGACACAATTTTACTCTCTTTCAAACTACAATGACCAATAATTCAAAGCAACCTACTATAAACGTTATCTCAACACAAGGACACCACCTCAACTATTCTCTCCAAGCTTTACTCCATTCGAACAACTCTACCATCAACGACAAGACACGAGACTCGCCCTTTCACCAACACATCATCCCTCATTGATACTCTAAAACTACAACTACCAACCACGAATCAACCACTGCCCAACCAAGATTGTAATACACGAAAGAAACAAGGCCAAGACTTACGAGAAGCGATCATGTATTGTACTGTACTTTATGTTATATCAAAGGAACCATGAAAACGGAAATAAAAACAAGAAATCAGAAGAACAAGAAAAATGTAAACAAGAAAACAGAAGGAAAATCTAGCAAATGACATTGTAAAAATTGTATGCAACACTATGTATTACATGTATATTTTAACATGCAACCTACACACACAGCTAGCTCCTGGCTTGAAGGGAGTGAACTGTGTGGAAGGAAATCTATTAAATCTAAAAAAAAAAAATAAAAAATAAAAATATCTACGTATTTACTGAAGTATCGCTCCGATGGCATTCCTTATTGCTACGATTTTGTATTTGCTATTTAAGTCCACGACAAACCCGGACCACGGCTCGGGTGGCTCAATGAAATCCTGGGCCCCACCCCCTGTAGCCAAGTCAACAACAGCAACCCCTGATCTACAACAGGAAGAATGTCCAGACCTTTATCCAGCTGAAACACCCACTATGCAAGTACTCATCACTTCAAGAGGTCAACCAAACCCGCGAGGCCATATAATAAGACAGCCTATCAGCAATCATCAAATTCTTCTACTAAATTATGGCAGAGCTGACACCTGGTACTTCTCCTCACAGACGACAATGAAAAGATCAAGCAGAACTTGTTATTACCTCCTCTTAGTTTCTAAACTAAAATATCACGGCTCAACGATTGTAAACATTTAGAGTGAACCACAGCTCACCAGACTGGTGGGGGTGGAGATGGTAGCTATATGCTATAGAGATCGGGGGAGTAACGGCGTGCGTTTACGTGGTGTCTCGCATGGTCCCCATGAAGAGAATTATATAAATAGATAGATGATCCGGAGGCTGATTATAGGCCGCACCCTGAAGGGCAACAACTCTGACCCGCGAGAAAGATTGAAGAAATGTACACTGGATGTCTGGACAGAAGAAATGTACACTGGATGTCTGGACAGAAGAAATGTACACTGGATGTCTGGACAGAAGAAATGTACACTGGATGTCTGGACAGAAGAAATGTACACTGGATGTCTGGACAGAATAAATGCGCTTTCTTTTTCCTCTTGTGTATTATAGCAGAGTCAATCACACTGTGTTTATTTCAGACTTTTTCTCTCGGGGTGTGGGGGGGGGGGGGTTCACTGGTAATAGAATATACATTCTATGTAATTTCTATTTCGTCTGTGGTAGGCGAAGGCGGGGGGGGAGGGGGGGAGGGGTAACTGGTAAAAGTATATATTTTCTATATAAATTCTATTTCGATCGTGGTAGCCGAAGGTGCGGGGGGGGGGGGGGGGTGCGGGGCTTAACCCCTTAATGCCTGAATTATGTTCCAAGCGTGTAAAAAATTATTTGTGCTGATTTTCTCTCATCATACTGACACTGAATTTGAGGTATATAGTTGTTTTTGAATTTTGACTTATTTTTGATGATAATCACTAATCCCCCCCCCACACAAAAGCGCCCCCTAATCTCACCACACACAACATGTGTCCACTAATTCCACCACACACACAACATGCGTCCATTAATCCCACCACACACACATGCGTCCACTAATCCCAACACACACAACATGCGTCCACTAATCCCACCACACACAAAATGCGCCCCCAAATCCCACCACACACAACATGCTTCCACTAATCTCACCCACACACAACATGCGCCCACTAATCCCCCCACACACAAAAGCGCCCCCTAATCCCATCACACACAAAATGCGCCCCCAAATCCCACCACACACAACATGCGTCCACTAATCCCATCACACACAACATGCGTCCACTAATCCCACCCACACACAAAATGCGTCCACTAATCCCACCACACACAAAATGCATCCACTAATCCCACCACACACAAAATGCGCCCCCTAATCCCACCACACACAAAATGCGTCCACTGATCCCACCACACACAAAATGCGCCCCCTAATCCCACCACACACAAAATGCGTCCACTAATCCCACCACACACAACATGCGTCCACTAATACCATCACACACAACATGCGTCCACTAATCCTACCCACACACAAAATGCGTCCACTAATCCCACCACACACAAAATGCGTCCACTAATCACACCTACACACAACATGCGTCCACTAATCCCACCACACACAACATGCGCCCACTAATCCCCCTTCCCCGCACACAAAACAATCACACCCTTACTGATACCTAACACCCCCGTCCCCCACCCAACTAACATACCCACAGTAAACCCCTTCACCAATGCACATTATTTCCCTTGCCTACACTACAACACATCACAATAATTTCGCCCATACTAAATTCTTCCGCACTAAATTCACCAACATTGAATATTCCCCACTAAATTATCCTATACTAAATTCTTCCTCCAAAATCTAAACTCGATACAAAAATAATCTCCACCAAAATCGCACAAACATCCAAATCCCCCATGCTAGACTACATCACACACTCCCCCCCCCCCCCCCCCCCCCACCACCCCACCCTACATGGAACTAAAAATTGACACAGAAGATTAGTGTTAGTCCCGAGAGTGCACGAAGGTGTAACACAGTTCACAGCGGTTTGTGTCGTCTTCTGTTTGTGTCAAAGTATCTCACGCGTGGAACTTTTTTGTCAGGGGAGAAAATAAACAATGTTTTTTTGAAAGGGAGATAATTATAAAATTAAACGATAAAAATAAAAGAATAAAGTATTAATACATTTTGAAACACAAACACATAAACAGACATTAGAATTAATTATAAACAAATACATTTTTAAAAACTTGTTCAAAACTTTGAGTAATTGTTAATGTTAATCCAATAATTTAACGTAACTAGTGTCAAACAGATGTAATATTATACCAAGAAGATTTATAAGCACTGTTAATGCTTGTCCTACCCTTTGGCGGCGTAGTTACTGTGGTCTATTAATTTTCTTATATTAGGGGTCGGCAACCCTGCGGCTCGCGAGCCGTTAGCGGCTCTTTTGCTGTCAAGTTGCGGGTCTACAGCTCCTTGCTAAAATATTAATTGTTATATTGTTTCATTTTCAAAACTCATATCAAATATCATAATGTATAGAAAAACAACTTTGAGAACATTGAGAATATGTGCAGTAGAAAGTAAACGGACAGCTGACAGCCGCTTGAGCACCAGGGCCAGCCCTACAGCCCCGTGGCAACAATCCCATGCTTGCCACTGCCCAAGTGCCGACTTTATCGAAAGTTTTTAAATGGGGATGTTATTAATGCATTACTCTGTCTGTCAGTATGCATAGAAGTTTTGTGTCAGGGGAAATAACAAAGAATATTTTTTTTCTCAAGGGAGGTAATTTTAACATTAAACGAACAAAAGGAGAGACCCAACCCTGTACCTGTAAGTACACTCTTCAAAAAAAAAAAAATCACGTTTTCGGGGACCGCACCTGGGCGGCATCCCAAAAACACGCTACGTGTGTTGATAAAAGAAAAAAAAAAACCGTCGAATCGAAGAGTTCATATTAGAGGACCTATTTACGTGTAAACTGAACGTAAATCGTTCACAAATTCTTAATGTCTACAACTTGGGGAAACCAAGCGAATGGTTTATCTCTCTCAAATCTGATGAAATTTACAACTCTCTACATTTGGCAATGATATGTGAACATTCGGATTATTGTAGCAGCATTTTGCTGCTGCATGTGTACAAAAACGGTCAGAGGGGTCACCCAAAATGGGCACCCCCTACCATTACCCAGAATATGATCAACAAAATTATGATTGAAATATCAGAACCAGACACAATAGTTTCAACTCTTAAAATCGGGAAGAGTGATAAGTAGGCAGTCGATTTCTATTCAAACGCACCTTTGAAGGATTTACCCCATTATATTGATCTTGAGATCGGTGGCGAAACTTACACCTTGTTACTACAACATAACGGTACGAGATCTATATGCCCCCTGTAAAGCACGACCAAACACGGACCGGCCGCCTGCCTAAGTTCGTATGTAAGGGAAAGAGAAAACATATCGATAGATAATGAGGGTAACTATTTCGACAATGATCAACTTATAGACGACAGTGAATATGTGTTAGACGACGCCACAGGAATCGAACCAGCCCAAGAACCAGCCCTAAGGTGCGCCAGGTACCCATCAGAGCTGGGTGAACTCACGGAGCCCAACAGAACTGAGCCCGGAAATCGAGACATTCGGACTAGCAGTAGAAAGCTTTGTGTTTAGTATTATAACTTAAAAAGTGTACTTTTACTTTTGTAATTTACCGCTTGTAAAAGCTCTTTAATATATAGGGTATTTGACATGCTTTTCCCCTACTATTTAGTCTTAGATGAAGAAATAAATAAAGCAACGTTATACAAATTACGCAATCCGTCACATTGTCACATGAGCCGGATGTCGATTAAACCACACCCAAAAGGACAACTCCGCCCCCCCTCCACCCCCACTAATCCATACACCCCCACTAATCTAAACACCCACACTCAACTTACCCACAGTAAACCCAATCACACGTAGATTTATTTATATACACACAAACACTAAAATAAATACCTTTGTCTACACTACAACATCACACAATCATTTCTCACACACTAAATTCTCACACACTAAATTCCTCCACACTAAACTACCGCATTAATTTAATTCTCCAACACTAAAATCACTTAAACTAAATTCTCCCACACTAAATTCTCCCACACTAAATTCTCCCACACTAAATGCTCTCACACTAATTACTCCCCCAATAAATTCTCCAAAACTAAAAATCTCTCAAATCTAAACTCGATACAAAAATAGTTTCTACCAAAATCACCCAAACATTCAATTCCCCCTTACTAAATTCCATCACACACTCCTCCCCCCCCCCACCCAGAACATTAGTGTTAGTCCCGAGAGTGCACCAAGGTGCAACACAGTTCAAAGCGGTTTGCTCTCGTCTTTTGTTTGAGTCAAAATATCTCGCACGTGGAACTTTTTTGTTAAGGGAGAAAACAAATTTTGAATTCATTTCAGGGGAGATAATTATACAGTTAAACGATAAAAAGAAATGCAAAACAAAATAATATATTTTCAAGCAAAAGCAAGTAAACAAACTTACGCATAAATTATAGGAAATTAAATTACAAAAAAATGTATTAAAAACCTTTGTCGATTAATTAAAAATGTTAGTTACAACTCTTAGAAATATTTAATTGTTAATCGAATAATTCAAAATTACTTATATCAACCAATTTTAATATTAATACCAAGAAAATATATCAAACGGTGTTGAGGGTATGGTATTCGTGTTGCTTAAGAAATTTTTTTATCCACACAGCTAGTTCCTGACTCTAAGGCAGGGGTCGGCAACCTGCGGCTCGCGAGCGGCTCCTTTGGTGTCAAGGTGCGGCTCTTCAGCTCGGTGAACAAATATTAATAACGAGCCGGCCCGCGGCATAACATACGCCGCTATTTAGTTGTTTCTAATTTTCAATAATTCATAATTTGTGAATTCGACAGTACCAACGCTGACACTGAAAATATGTCTTTAAAACACTATAAGTAGCTGTTTAAGGACCATAACCCCCACCCCCTCCCCCTTCCTTCCCCCCCCCCCCTCCTCCCCCCCCCCCTACGTTTAAAATCGTTGGCTCTGCTTGTAAACATTTAGAGTGAACACAGCTCACTAAAACCATGTAGGGGTGGGGAGGTAGGGAAAGCGTTTGCAGCTTGTTTTCTAACGGCTCGAAGAAGAGAATTATATATATAGATTGTTTTATTTTATTTTTAAAACTCATAAAAGTATTAGTCTGCAGCACTCAGTAATGAACGATATAATAACAAATATAAACAATAAACACTCGCTATTCTATTAGAATATTTAGTTACTCCCTATTTCAATGTACTTCCTTGTTTTCTAAAGCTGAGTTATTTAAGTGTAAACAATGCCTGTGTTTGGATCATATTTATCGAGGCACTGGTTACCTACACTACCGCCCGTGCTGTATGAAAGACTTGAGTGTAAGTTAATCACTCGCCGTATTATCGCCGTTAATCACTCACCGCCTAATTGTCGAGGACGGAAAGTGGCTCTCTCGTTAACTCGATTACACTACCGCAGTGGCGCTGCGTACGGCCCCTAGCTCGGTTTAATCATCGTATGTCGTATTGTAGGGTGCTCCTTAAAACTAAGGTAGGCGCTTAGTGCTCGCGGGATAGCACTGGGCGCCAAATCGCACCCTGCAGAGAAGCCGGAGGACGCGCCTGATTCGATGTAGTAAGCGACTAAATCACCGCGTGTCTATAGTGTATAGCCTATTTTTTTAAACGAACGTAGGCGCCATAGTGCTCGCAGGTGAGCCCGGGGCGCTTCGGGTCGCGCAATCGACGAGGCGCCGTTGGTTGCGCCTGTTGCAGTTTTGCCGCTGAATATAGTAGTACCCCTTACCCGATATGCAGAACGCCTGATTAACGGATGCCAAGTACTAACTCGGGAACTCTGGGCGCCAAAATGTGTATTGACAAAAAATACACCACCCGGGCGCCGTCCATAAAAAAATTAAAATGATTTGTATGTGTAATGGTTTCTCGTGTAATGTTTATTTTTATGTTTCTTTGTATTTATATTATTTGTTTTAAATATATTTCCTTTTTATGCTATTATATAGTCTTTAGATTGTATTTTTTTTAAAATAATAATTAAGAGAAGTAATTGCTTTTTAATTTATTTAGTACAAATATATTAAAAGGAGCTTATGAGCACCCCTATTTAACTATTTAAAAAGGGGAAATGAGTCATGGAAGTGTTTTGAACGTTTGCCTGTCTTTCACACTACAGCTCAGGCATATTTTTTTTTTACGCAACAGCATGTGTTAGCTACTGTATAACATCACTACTGTAGTAGATCTGTTTGTTATTTACAAAAGCTTTTACCGTCAAGTCAAAAATGCAAGAATTCTTTTTAACTATAAAAAAACAATTATTACTGCGAATTGAGGCACTATTTTTCCAGGCATTTCTTCTGGGTGACTCGCCCCCCCCCCCCCCCCACCTCCACCCGAAGACAATCTATCGCCACCACCAGGAACGAAATGGAACAAAATATAGAACATTTAGGTTTTTAACAGTGTCCCCCTCCCCGGAAATTTCAGGTTCCCCCCCCCCCCCCCCCCCAGGAGATAAAAGTCTGGAAGAAACACTAAAGCCAACTAAGAAATAAAAATCTAGATTTTTAATAGCATTTGATAATTATAGTTGTATAATTTGATTACTGATTTTATTATTTTTGCAGACCTTGTTAAAATACTTTACAATGTTTTGATTGAAACATGTGTATGTTGTTCTACGAATAAATATTATTTCGTTATTAAATTTATTTATTTTAAATTTTATATGTATATATATATATATATATATATATATATATATATATATATATATATATATATATATATATATATATATATATATATATATATATATCACTCCATCTATCCAATTGACAGGTCATGTTTTAAAAAATAACCTTACTTTTGTAAAAACTAAATTAAACTAAGTTAATCGAAATCCTAGCTTTGTTACACAATTTTATACACAATTTCCCCCTAAGTTTTAATCAATTACTTGAAACAATTGTCATCTGTGCGATTTTAAATTTTAACAACTAGGTTTGAGGTACAGGGTTTTTAATTTAATTTCATGATCGTATCTATTGAAATTATCAGATTCTATCAGCTGTGTTTTGTTTCTAAATACCAGTGAATTTATTAAATCAGTACATGGTAAGCCGCTTTGTTTGTTGAGCTAGCGTAAAGAATTCAATTAAAATAAATAAATTAGAATCTGGTTGAGTAATTGTAAATGTGTATATTTATACAAGAGGTAGATGTGGTTTAATACAGTTAGCTTTTGGCTGTATAAGTGTATGCGGTTTAATACAGTGCTGGATGTATACGTGTATATGAGAACCATAATTTTTTATTGTTTCGTAAAGGCCTATTGAATGGCAATCTATATATATAAAGCAAAGTGGTCAAGTGCCCGAAAGGGCATTTCGCGGCGCCACAGTCGCTTCAAATTTGGCATGAGTCTGTCTTGGGGCGATAGAACACGAGAGCCGGTGCCGGTTGGCCAACAAATCCACGTAGAGGGTGTCAAAACTGAGCGCCTCATATATTAATATATATATATATATATATATATATATATATATATATATATATATATATATATATATATATATATATAAATATATATATATATATATATATATAAATATATATATATATATATATATATATATATATATATATATATATATATATATATATATATATATATATATTATTTTTTGACATTTTTATTACTATGAGCCATTTATGAAGGATACATTTCTAGAAAACAACAAAGTACGATAAAGCGATTTCTTTCAGTTTGAACACCCTTGTATCAAATTTATTTTATTGCATTCACTGTTCTGTGTTCGGTGTTTCTTTTGTAGTCCAACTTAGAGTTAAAGATAGGCTAAACATCATTTAGCAGCACATCTGAAACTCATGTAGCAATTGAAAAATAAGATATTTATATAAAAAACTTCAACTAACTAAACGGTAAGATTAAATTTATTTCAAGAACATGTAAGAGATAAAATATATAAAAATGTATGACATAGGCCCTATTCAAATGTAAAAAGTACACAATAAAACCCATAAGTTGTAGTTTTACTTTATGTATCAAGTCACAGACAGACGGACAGACGTAAAAAGCCAATAACAAAGTAATAAAGATTATATAAAACAGCTTTGTTATAACAAAAACATGTATAAATTATCTCCAGTTCGCACCCCCTATACATGAGACATACGAAATAGAGTCAAATAATTTAAATTATCTCGGGGTATATAGGAGGGGGGGGGGGGGGGTAGTGTGTTCAGCATTATGCCCAGCCGCTGTTACTTTGCCTAACGCTAATCAGAAAAGAGGCGTGGTCTAGCGGCAGAACGCACGCTTGACGCCCTTGATGTTCCGGCTTCTTTACTTTTTATTATATTCATGCAAGAAAACGCTGGCTTGCATGAATATGTTAACCCGAAGATCGTCAGCACTCCAGATAACAACTTCTTCACCTCGCTTTACTATCCTGGGAGACTATTCCATGCGTCACATATTAGTGCCTCAACTCGCAGCATATCTTTTAGAGTCGTCCTTTTGTGCAGCGTAACGTGCATGTTTTACTGGACCTCCAACTCTCCTAACTTACTCGTGATTTCCGTGAACTTACCACTCCACAAATAGTTGGTTGTCAAATCCAGGAACCTATTCATAACGTTTGAGATCGTAGAAAACTCCGGAAGACCTTTAGAACTGACCGGTCCGAATTTTCCCTACATCACATCAATCACTCAGAAAACGGGCTATAAACAACAAACAACATTCAACAATTTCTCTAAAATTAGCGTTACTGTTTAAACGTAAGCACTACACATAACAGCCAATCACTAATTAATTAAGCATTAAAATTCTCAATGTTTTTGAAAACCTAAGCGATCAAGGCAGCATGCCTAGTTCTAATAGAATAGCGAGTGTTTATTGTTTATATTTATTATTATATCCTTCATTACCGAGTATTGGAGAAAAACATTTTAATGATGTGAAAATTAGATAATTATTAATATGTGTGCATGGAGCCGTTGGTTGTCGACCCTGATTCATTACATTTTGCTAACAAAGATAATTTTTTTTTTTTAATAACTTTATTTTCCATAAAACAAAATACAACATATTTATAGTGACATTGTTTACATAAATTTTGAATGAATAAGTACATATATTAATTATATACAGGAAAAAGGTGGAAATACAACATTTTTACAGTACGCTGATTTGCGTTTCTTTAGTTGTATACAAGAAGCGAAAAAAAAAAAACCAACAAGAAATACAATTTATTTACAGTGACTTCTTTAACTTTTCTTTTAGTAAATAAAAAAAAAGAATCATATGTGTGGTAGAAAAAAAAAGTACATATATAAAGCTCTGGTGTATGTAGTTAGGTGGACTCGTGGTCGTTATACTTATTTGCACACAGATTTGAACTTGGGACTTTCGGGTTAGCAGTCCAGTTCTCTACCACTGGACCACTCTTTCTCCATACTACGGAGGTGAGAAAGGAATAATTGTCGTAGGGACAGTTGTCTAGCGGGGTAAAGATTTAAAGAGGGGTGTATTCGTTAGGCGTGATTTTCCATATGGTATGGGTGGATAGAAGGGGGGGGGGGAGGTCATGAACTATTGCCTGTGTAAGTAAACAAAACTTTTAATTTCAGCGGCTGAGCAGGGGCACGTAGGGTGGTGTGTTCTAGTCGCGTGCTGGTGTGTGTAGTTTCAGTGGGAGTTTCTTTTAAAGGTCAACAATTTATTACAGATGTTCTCATAAGAGAGTTCAAGTATGTTCATACCTGTTGTCGCAGGTAAACAAACAGCCGAAAAAAAAAGAGATGAGAAAAGTGGTGGGTGGGGGTGGGGGGGGGGAGGTTATGAACTATAGGCTGCGTAAGTAAACAAAACTTTTAACGTCAGCGGCTGAGCTGGGGCGGGTAGGATTGGTGTGTATGTCAGCGGCTGAGCTGGGGCGGGTAGGATTGGTGTGTATGTCAGCGGCTGAGCTGGGGCGGGTAGGATTGGTGTGTATGTCAGCGGCTGAGCTGGGGCGGGTAGGATTGGTGTGTATGTCAGCGGCTGAGCTGGGGCGGGTAGGATTGGTGTGTTTGTCAGCGGCTGAGCTGGGGCGGGTAGGATTGGTGTGTATGTCAGCAGCTGAGCTGGGGCGGGTAGGATTGGTGTGTTTGTCAGCGGCTGAGCTGGGGCGGGTAGGATTGGTGTGTTTGTCAGCGGCCGAGCTGGGGCGGGTAGGATTGGTGTGTTTGTCAGCGGCTGAGCTGGGGCGGGTAGGATTGGTGTGTATGTCAGCGGCTGAGCTGGGGCGGGTAGGATTGGTGTGTTTGAGTCGTGTGCTTAGGTGGAAAGGGGGGGGGGTATGTTTAGGAGTTGTTGTTTTTTTTAATACTTTTATTTGCAATTAAAACAAGTACATCACCATCACATTTTTTACAGTTTCAAATGAAAACGAAAGATTTTGCACATGTACATAATGAATATTTACATGATGTCATTTATATAATTATAAAAAAAAAAATTATAAAGGATGACAGTAAAAGCGGTGAAGGTCAACTGAGGGTGTATGTGTGTTTTAAAGGCAAATCAAGCGTCAAATTATGTGCTGTGTTATCTATCTGCTGAGGTGTTACTATTTATAGTGTGTGTGGGTGAAAAGGGGGGGGGGGGTTGACGAACAGATTGCTTTGTGAGCGATTTAGTGGGAGGGTGAAAGGTTGGTGTGTTCAAGTCGGTGTTTATGTTTAGTTGAATGTTTAGTACCGACAGGTTAGGGGTAGGTAGTTGTGGAGCTATCACGGGGTTTGGGGATACAGTGGTGTTTTATAGGTCGAAAATTGGTGTTCACATAAAAGAGTTAGTAAAGTTAACAAAACAACTGTAAGTATTAATTTGGTGATAATAAAACTGTAAGTAATAATGTGGGGGTAATAAAATGAATACAAAAGGAGTAGGGGTCATTTTGTACGTTAGGGACAAAAGTAACGTTCTAATAAAATAGCGAGTGTTTATTGTTTATATTTATTATTATATCGTTCATTACCCAGTATTGCAGAAAAAAAACATTTTAATGAGTTCTGAAAATAAGATATATATTAATATGTGTGCATGGAGCCGTTGGTTGTCGACCCTGATTCATTACATTTTGCTAACAAAAATACGCCAAAATAAGTGTATCAAACCCTAGCGGTAATGATGTAACAGTATGCAATAAAACTTCTTGGTATTAATATTACAGCTGGTTGAAACAAGTTGCATATGATTATTGGATTAACATTAAAAATTACTGGTAGTTGTAATTAACATTGTGTGATAAATCACCAAATGTTTTAAAGAAGTTTTTAAACTTTATTTTTCTATAATTAATACTGAAGTCAGTTTACTTGATTTTGTTTCAAAATTTATTATTACTTTTTAACCTTCCTTTATCTTTTAATTTTATAATTACCTCCCTTGAAAAAAAAACATTGTTTGTTTTCTCCCCTGACAAAAAAGACCCAAGCGCGAGATACTGTGACACAAACAAAAGACGACCTCAAACCGCTGTGAACTGTGTAACACACAGAGTTTCTTCCAAGCATCTCTTCGGGGGGGGCAAAGCCCCCCCGAAAAATTTTTACCGCCCCCCCGAACGAAATGAAATTTTTATAATTTATATAGAAAATATATACTTTTAACAGTGTCCGCCCCCCCGAAGAAAGTTTACCGCCCCCCCCCCCCGAAGATTTCAAGTGCCCCCCCCGGAGAAAAAAGTCTGGAAGAAACACTGGTTACACATTGGTGCACTCTCGGGACTAACACTAATATTATGTGGGGGGGGGGGGGGGAGTGTGTGATGGAATCTAGTACGGGTGAGTTGAATGTTTGGGTGATTTTGGTGAAGACAATTTTTGTATCGAGTTCATTGGTTCCTTTTTGCTAATTATTCCTAGTGCTTTTAGCAGGGTGTCATCTCCGAGTGCCGGGGGATCCCATCTTAGTGTTCCATTGATTTTGTCCTTATGGTAGATCGTGAAGTGTAGTGTGTAAGGTCCGTACTGTTTGGTTGTGTTGTCCAGTTCAGCCACGTTGAAGCTTTCGGATGAAAAGAACCATGTGTCTCCACGTCCGTAGTTCATTAGCAAAATTTGGTGTGGGCTGATGAGTTGGCGGATGATGTGTCCACGTAGATTGGCACGGCCGTTTGCTTGAATGACCACCTGCATGACTGTGTTTGGTGTTGGTTGAGTCGAGAAAAGATCAGGGCTTTCTTCATCAAGCAGTTCAATTATGAGGGTTGTTGATTGATCGGTTGACTTCGCTGTATCTGAAAGGGATTGGGCCCGTGGTTTCATTAAGCCACCCGAACCGTAGTCCGGGTGGCTCCTCCTCCGGTCTCTCGACCTAGGGGGAACATCCAAGGGCGCAACCCCTTTGCTGGCGGTGACAATTTTTCAAATGTCGCCTTGGATGATGACATTGGTGAAAATGAGGTGAGTATGTATGTTTGTTTGTAATCGAGGATTACAAAGAATTATATAACAAGCTTCACTTTTTTTTTTTTTTTTTTTTTTTTTTTTTTCTTTTTTATATAACAAGCTTCACGAAGATAAAAATATTTTAAAAAGATCAAAAATATAAATAAACGATACATAAAGAGTTTTTTCGGTATTAATACTAAAGTTGATTGATATAAGTAACTTCTAATTATTCGATTAATAATTATGAATTACTAGGAGTTGTAATTAACACTTTGTTATTAGTCACCAAAAGTTTAAAATAACTGTTTTGTATTTTAATTTTATATAATTTATACTAATGTTTGTTTACTTGTTTTTGCTTAAAAATATATTACTCTTATTTTCCGTTTCATTTTAGCATTTAATTTCATAATTACCTTCCTTGAAAACAACTCAATATTTGTTTTTTCCCTTAACAAAAAAGTTCCACGCGCGAGATATTTTGACTCAAACAAAAGATGAGAGCAAACCGCTGTTAACTCTGTTACACCTTGGTGCACTCTCGGGACTAACACTAATATTCTGTGTCAGCGTTTAGTTATATGTTGGGTGGGGGGGGGGGGGGGAGTGTGTGATGGAATCTAGTGAGGGGGAATTGAATGTTTGAGTGATTTTGGTAGAGACTATTTTTGTATCGAGTTTAGCTTTGGGAGATTTTTAGTGTGGGAGAGTTTAGTGTGGTAAAATTTTGTGTGGGAGAATTTAGTGTGCGAGAATTTAGTGTGTGGGTATTTAGCGTGGGGGAATTTAGTGTGGGAGAATTTAGTGTGGGAGAATTTAGTGTGGGAAATTTTTTTAGTGGGGGAGTTTAGAGTGGGATAATTTAGTGCGGGACAATTTTGTGTGGGAGAATTAGGTGTTGGAGTATATTGTGTTGTAGTGTAGACAAAGGAAGTTATTTGAGTGTTTTTGTGTATATAAATAAATCTACGTGTGATTGGGTTTACTGTGAATAAGTTGAGTGGGGGTGTTTAGATTAGTGGGGGTGGGGGAGTTGTCCTTCTGGGTGTGGTTTAATCGACCTCCGGATCATGTGACAATGTGACGGATTGCGTCATTTGTATAACGGTGCTTTGGTTATTTCTTCATCTAAGACTAAATAGTAGGGAAAAAGCATGTTTTATAGCCTATATATTAACGAGCTTTCACAAGCGCTAAATTACAAAAGTAAGAGTACACTTTTCAAGCTATAATACTAAACATTGTCGAAATAGTTCCCATTATTATCTATCGATATATTGTCCCTTCCCCTTACATACGGGCTTCGACAGGCGGCCGGTCCGTGTTTGGTCGTGCCACACAGGGGGCATATAGATCTCCTACCGTTAGGTAGTAGTAACAAGGTGTAAGTTTCCCAACCGATCTCAAGATCAATGTAATGGGGTAAATCCTTTAAAGGAGGGTTTGTGCAGAAATCGACTGCCCACTTATCACTTCTCCCGATCTTAAGAGTTGAAACTATTGTGTCTGGTTCTGATATTTCAATCATAATTTTGTTGATCATATTCTGGGTAATGGTAGGGGGTGCCCATTTTGGGTGACCCCACTGACCGTTTTTGTACACATGCAGCAGCAAAATGCTGCTACAATAATCCGAATGTTTACATATCACTGCCAAATGTAGAGAGTTGTAAATTTCATCAGATTTGAGAGAGATAAACCATTCGCTTGGTTTCCCCAAGTTGTAGATATGGTTGTGATGTCTCAATTTGTTTGATATCAATACATTAAATTATAGCTGGGTTATGATGTCTCAATTTGTTTGATATCAATACATTAAATTATAGCTTGGTTATGATGTCTCAATTTGTTTGATATCAATACATTAAATTATAGCTTGGTTATGATGTCTCAATTTGTTTGATATCAATACATTAAATTATAGATTGGTTATGATGTCTCAATTTGTTTGATATCAATACATTAAATAATAACTTGGTTATAATGTTTCAATTTGTTTGATATCAGTACATTAAACTATAGCTGGGTTATGATGCCTCAATTTGTTTGATATCAATACATTAAATTATAGCTGGGTTATGATGCCTCAATTTGTTTGATATCAATACATTAAATTATAGCTTGGTTATGATGTCTCAATTTGTTTGATATCAATACATTAAATTATAGCTTGGTTATGATGTCTCAATTTGTTTGATATCAATACATTAAATTATAGCTTGGTTATGATGTCTAAATTTGTTCGATATCAATACATTAAATTATAGCTTGGTTATGATGTCTCAATTTGTTTGATATCAAAACATTAAGTTATAGATTGGTTATGATGTCTCAATTTGTTCGATATCAATACATTAAATTATAGCTGGGTTATGATGTCTCAATTTGTTTGATATCAATACATTAAATTATAGTTGGGTTATGATGTCTCAATTTGTTCGATATCAATACATTAAATTATAGCTTGGTTATGATGTCTCAATTTGTTCGATATCAATACATTAAATTATACTTTGGTTATGATGTCACAATTTGTTTGATATCAATACATTAAGTTATAGATTGGTTATGATGTCTCAATTTGTTTGATATCAATACATTTAGTTATAGATTTGTTATGATGTAGGCTATACATAAGAGAACACCACGTTTATACTCTTTAGAAAAAAAAATATAAAGAATCCTCTTTAGACCTAGCGATCCATTGGGAATATGAAGTAAAGGTTGATATGTTTCTTGACCTTGTTATTTGCCAAGCCGCCTTAACTTTCCAAAAATTGGGTTGGTTACCCATCAGAGCTGGGCGGACTCAGGGACATTTTAGCGACTTGGACCCGGTTTCGAACTCAAGGCAATCGGGTTAGAACTATAGCGCCCTATCTCTTAGGCCACGCCTACACTCTTAACACTTGGCACGCATACACTCTTAATACAGGCCACACCTACACTCTTAATACAGGCCACGCCTACACTCTTAACACAGTCCACGCATACACCCTCCAAAATCCGTGAAATATTTACATTTTTTGGTTACAGTAAAATGTGAATATTATCGAAATGAATTCAGCAGTACTTAAACAACAAGTAACCAAATCTAAAAGGAAGTCACCTGAATATCTTAAGGCACCAAATTAAAAATGATAGCACCTGAATATCATAAGTCAAGAAAGTTAAGTTTAGGTCACCTAAGATCATAAGACATAAAAAATTATAGGTCAACAAATGTAACAAAAAAATCACCTGTCAACGAATACAAGTGACTAAACTGGTCTATATTCTCTAAAAGAACGAAGTCCACTTCACAAAATTGTGTACATTTCGACCACCCTTACCCTCCCACACTGAATTCTCTCACACTAAATTCTCCCACACTAAATTCTCCAACACTGAATTCTCTCACACTAAATTCTCTCACACTAAATTCTCGCACACTGAATTCTCTGACACTAAATTCTCCCACACTAAATTCTGCCACACCAAATTCACCCTCACTAAATTCTCTTACAATAAATTCTCGCACACTGAATTCTCGCACACTAAATTTTTTTACACAAAATTCTCTCACATTAAATACTCGCACATTGAATTCTCCCACACTAAATTATCTTACACTAAATTCTCGCACACTGAAATCTCCCACACTAAATTCTCTCATACTAACTTCTCGCACACTGAATTTGTTCACACTAAATTCTCTCACACTAAATTCTCCCACACTAAATTCTCCCACACTGAATTCTCACACACTAAATTCTCTTACACAAAATTCTCTCACACTAAATTCTCGCACATTGAATTCTCCCACACTAAATTCTCTTACACTAAATTCTCGCATACTGAAATCTCACACACTAAATTCTCCAAGACAAAATTCTCTCACAGTAAATTCTTTCACACTAAATTTTCGCACACTGAATTCTCTCACACTAAATTCTCCCACACTAAATTCTCTCCACCAAAATATCCCAAACATTCAATTCCCCCATACTAGATTTCATCACCATACCCCCACCCCACCCTACATGGAACTAAATACTGACACAGAATATTAATGTTAGTCCCGAGAGTGCACCAAGGTGTAACACAGTTCACAGCGGTTTGCTCTCGTCTTTTGTTTGAGTCAAAATATCTCGCGCGTGTAACTTTTGTGTCAGGGGAGAAAACAAACATTGTTTTTTTTTTGGTGAAGGGAAATAATTATAAAATTAAACGATAAAAAGAAATAAAAAAGTATTTATATATACTGAAACAAAACCAAGAATACAAACGTTAGTAATAATTATAGAAAATTAAATTACAAGAAACATATTTAAAAATTTTGGCTATTGGTAACAAAATGTTAATTACAACTCCTAGTAATTGTTAATTGTTAATTCGATAATCAGTAGTCACTAGTATCAACCAGCTGTAATATTAATACCAAGAAGATATATTTATCTGTATTATACGATAGCCGGCATTACATCGTGTCTTTATATCTGCAAATGTAATTTATGTTTTTGTCTCGAACTCGTACATCTCGCGTGGTAGCTATTTATTGACGTTGCCATATACGGCAATTTCTTTTATTGCTAGCAACATGTGATAATAGATATATCACTATAAGAAAGTAAAGCAACTAAGACTTACTCCACTAAGCATGATTTTCTTGATACCCTTCGTGAGCATGGGGGCTCCCTACAACTCCCTACACCCCAATACCCATGCATCCCCGTGTATGTGACTACACACTGCTACGACCCTGCCCACACCATCGATACAATGTAACATTCTGTCAGAATGAAACAGTTTCTGTTTATTGTCTTGTAATTGTATTATTGTATCAACCTTTATGCTGTAAAACATTACAATCTCCTTGTATTTCATACATCTGTTATTCATACATGTATCACCTTTTTAATTTTCTTTTGTATATATCATCCATTACATATTTGACATGTAATTTATTATTATTAACTTATCTCCTGTGATTGTTAAATAAGTTGTTACTTGTTTTATTGCAAATAAAAATATTTAATTTTTTTTTATTATATCTTCGTATTTACTGAAGTCTCACATAATATGTTAGCTGGTTAATGTAATGGATCAGGGTCGGCAACCTACGGCTCACTAGCCGCGTGACGCTTTTTCGATGTCAAGATGCGGCTCTTCGGCTCCATGCACACATATTTATAATTATTTTATGTGCAAAACTAAAAAAAAGTATTATTCTGCAAGACTCGGCAACAAACTATACAATAATAAACATAAACAATAAACACACGCTATTCTATTAGAATATTTAGTTACTCCCTATTTCAATGTACTTCCTATTAACTTGTCCATCCCTAACTGAAACATTCAAGTTCATTGTGGATATTACAAAGAAACTAGATAAGCTAAATGTAAAACTTCCAGGAAAGGAAAACTCAGCCTATACCTTTGCTTGAAGAAGTTGATTGTTTCGAAAATATTATGTTTATTTTTATTTATCTTTTTGTTGTTGAAGACACGGAGAGCGATAAATTATTTAATTTCGATAAATATGAAGACAATTTCATAATGAAACCGATGCTACTATTAACATGAATTACTTCAGCATTACAATAAAAAAATAAAAGATAGATAGAATTGAGAGATTTGAGCAATTCAAAACAAATGCAAGTTATATGGTATTCATAGACATAGTAGATTCTCTCAACACAAAAACAAATTAGATCAACATTGCGCCATTTAGAATTGACGCTGTTTTGCTTCAAATGAAATGGCTGGATTTAAAAACCAAACATTTTTGGAGTGGTAAGTTCACGGAAATCAAGACCAATTAGAAGCCTTGGAGGTCCAGAGAAACATGCACGTTTCACTGCACAACTGGACAGCTCTAAAAGATATGCTGCGAGTTGAGGCACTAATATGTGACGCATGGAATAGGCCTAGTCTCCCAGGATAGTAAAGTGAGGTGAAGAAGTTGATATCTGGAGTGCTGACGATCTTCGGGTCAACATATTCATACAAGCCAGCGTTTTCTTGCATGAATATAATAACAAGTGAAGAAGCCTACAAGTGTTTCTTCCAGGCATCTCTTCTGGGTGATTCGCCCCCACCCCTTCCCCCCCCCCCCGAAAACAGTCTACCGCCACCCCCCCCCCCCTTCCTTAACGAAATGGAACGAAATATAGAACATATAGACTTTTATCAGGAAATTTCAGTCCCCCCCCCCCCCCCTCAGGAGAAAAAAGTTTTGAAGAAACTCTAAAGCCAACTAACAAATAAAATTCTAGACTGTAAATAGCATTTGATAATTATCTATATATATAAAGCAAAGTGGTCGGGTGCCCGATAGGGCACTTCCCGGCGCCGCAGGCGCGTCAAATTTGGCACGATGGTGCCTTGGGGCGATAGAACACGAGGGCCGGTGACGGTTGGCCGAAAAGTCTACGGAGAGGGGGTCAAAACTGACCTCGACTGACCGGCGCCTTATATGGGCTATATTAAGAAAAAAAAATTCCTCCGACGACCCCCCTTGAAATTTTGTGAGGTGGTAGGAGAACCCCTTGGGGTGTCACAAAAAACTCGGCATATCTGGGAAAACTTCGTAAAGGGGTCAAAACTGACCAGTCGTATTTCCCTATATAATCTTTGTATTTTATGGGGAAAACAGAGGGTCATTTCAAAACGGATTTTAGGGCACTTACCTTCTTTCCATCTGGCTAAGTTTTGGCATGCTTATAGGTAAATGGCTTGGCCGTAGGGCAGACATGCCCGTTTCACTCAAAGCCTTCGACGAGGGCTAAAAAGTGACCGCGAGTGAAATTCTCTTTATATGAGCTCTATTACGGAAAAAAATTTCCTCCGACGACCCCCCTTGATATTTTGTGAGGTGGTAGGAGAACGCCTGGGGGTGTCACAAAAAACTCGGCATATCTGGGAAAACTTCGTAAAGGGGTCAAAACTGACCAGTCGTATTTCCCTATATAATCTTTGTATTTTATGGGGAAAACAGAGGGTCATTTCAAAACGGATTTTAGGGCACTTACCTTCTTTCCATCTGGCTAAGTTTTGGCATGCTTATAGGTAAATGGCTTGGCCGTAGGGCAGACATGTCCGTTTCACTCAAAGCCCTCGACGAGGGCTAAAAAGTGACCGCGAGTGAAATTCTCTTTATATGAGCTCTATTACGGAAAAAAATTTCCTCCAACGACCCCCCTTGATATTTTGTGAGGTGGTAGGAGAACGCCTGGGGGTGTCACAAAAAACTCGGCATATCTGGGAAAACTTCGTAAAGGGGTCAAAACTGACCAGTCGTATTTCCCTATATAATCTTTGTATTTTATGGGGAAAACAGAGGGTCATTTCAAAACGGATTTTAGGGCACTTACCTTCTTTCCATCTGGCTAAGTTTTGGCATGCTTATAGGTAAATGGCTTGGCCGTAGGGCAAACATGTCGGTTTCACTCAAAGCCCTCGACGAGGGCTAAAAAGTGACCGCGAGTGAAATTCTCTTTATATGAGCTCTATTACGAAAAAAAATTTCCTCCGACGACCCCCCTTGAAATTTTGTGAGGTGGTAGGAGAACGCCTTGGGGTGTCAGAAAAAACTCGGCATATCTCGGAAAAATCGGGAAGTGGGTCAAAACTGACCAGTTGTATTTCCCTATATAATCTTTGTATTTTATTGGAAAAACAGAGGGTCATTTCAACGCAAGCTTTAGGGTACTTAAACTCAGTATATCTAACTAAATTTTTGCATACTCTTAGGTCAATGGCTTGACCTTTAGGGAAAACTGTCGGTTTCACTCAAAGCCCTCGACGAGGGCTGAAAAGTGACCGCGAGTGAAATTCTCTTTATATGAGCTCTATTACGAAAAAAAATTTCCTCCGACGACCCCCCTTGAAATTTTGTGAGGTGGTAGGAGAACGCCTTGGGGTGTCACAAAAAACTCGCCATGTCCGGGAAAAATCGGGAAATGGGTCAAAACTGACCAGTCGTATTTCCCTATATAATCTTTGTATTTTATGGGAAAAACAGAGGGTCATTTCAACGCAGGCTTTAGGGAACTTAAACTCAGTATATCTGGGTATTTTTTTGCATACTCTTAGGTCAATGGCATGACCTTTAGGGAAAACTGTCGGTTTCACTCAAAGCCCTCGACGAGGGCTAAAAAGTGACCGCGAGTGAAATTCTCTTTATATGAGCTCTATTACGAAAAAAAATTTCCTCCGACGACCCCCCTTGAAATTTTGTGAGGTGGTAGGAGAACGCCTTGGGGTGTCAAAAAAAACTCGGCATATCTCGGAAAAATCGGGAAGTGGGTCAAAACTGACCAGTTGTATTTTCCCAATATAATCTTTGTATTTTATTGGAAAAACAGAGGGTCATTTCAACGCAGGCTTTAGGGTACTTAAACTCAGTATATCTGGCTAAATTTTTGCATACTCTTAGGTCAATGGCTTGACCTTTAGGGAAAAATGTCGGTTTCACTCAAAGCCCTCGACGAGGGCTGAAAAGTGACCGCGAGTGAAATTCTCTTTATATGAGCTCTATTACGAAAAAAAATTTCCTCCGACGACCCCCCTTGAAATTTTGTGAGGTGGTAGGAGAACGCCTTGGGGTGTCACAAAAAACTCGCCATGTCCGGGAAAAATCGGGAAATGGGTCAAAACTGACCAGTCTTATTTCCCTATATAATCTTTGTATTTTATGGGAAAAACAGAGGGTCATTTCAACGCAGGCTTTAGGGAACTTAAACTCAGTATATCTGGGTATTTTTTTGCATACTCTTAGGTCAATGGCTTGACCTTTAGGGAAAACTGTCGGTTTCACTCAAAGCCCTCGACGAGGGCTAAAAAGTGACCGCGAGTGAAATTCTCTTTATATGAGCTCTATTACGAAAAAAAATTTCCTCCAACGACCCCCCTTGATATTTTGTGAGGTGGTAGGAGAACGCCTTGGGGTGTCACAAAAAACTCGGCATATCTGGGAAAACTTCGTAAAGCGGTCAAAACTGACCAGTTGTATTTCCATATATAATCTTTGTATTTTATTGGAAAAACAGAGGGTCATTTCAACGCAGGCTTTAGGGTACTTAAACTCAGTATATCTGGCTAAATTTTTGCATACTCTTAGGTCAATGGCTTGACCTTTAGGGAAAACTGTCGGTTTCACTCAAAGCCCTCGACGAGGGCTAAAAAGTGACCGCGAGTGAAATTCTCTTTATATGAGCTCTATTACGAAAAAAAATTTCCTCCGACGACCCCCCTTGAAATTTTGTGAGGTGGTAGGAGAACGCCTTGGGGTGTCACAAAAAACTCGGCATATCTGGGAAAACTTCGTAAAGCGGTCAAAACTGACCAGTTGTATTTCCCTATATAATCTTTGTATTTTATGGGAAAAACAGAGGGTCATTTCAACGCAGGCTTTAGGGTACTTAAACTCAGTATATCTGGGTATTTTTTTGCATACTCTTAGGTCAATGGCTTGACCTTTAGGGAAAACTGTCGGTTTCACTCAAAGCCCTCGACGAGGGCTAAAATGTGACCGCGAGTGAAATTCTCTTTATTTGAGCTCTATTACGAAAAAAAATTTTCCGACGACGACCCCCCTTGATATTTTGTGAGGTGGTAGGAGAACGCCTTGGGGTGTCACAAAAAACTCGGCATATCTGGGAAAACTTCGTAAAGGGGTCAAAACTGACCAGTCGTATTTCCCTATATAATCTTTGTATTTTATGGAAAAAAACAGGGTAATTTCAACACAATTTTTACGTTACTTAACCTCTGTACATCATGCTAATGTTTTGCATACACTTCTATAGATGACTAGGCCGTATGGAAAAACTGTTGGTCAGACTCAAAGCCCTCGACCAGTGCTAAAAGATGACCGCGAGTGAAATTCTCCTTATATGAGATATATATAAATAATTTGACGATCGATCCCGTTAATATTATTTGAGGTCGTAGACCGACCCTGGAGGGTAACAAAAAAACTTTAATCCCGTCGGAAAAAGCTATTGTAGTCGTTAAATATGTTTATATATCGTATTTTCTTATATAAGCATAGTAACTGTTTAAAAAAAAAGTAAACACAGAGATACGTCATTCGGTTAATTTCCAAGGGAGGTAACCTTTTTAAATAATTATTTTTCAAATAATTGTATACTATTTTAAACAGAAACAGAAAACGACAAAGTATAGCATTTGTTTTAGATAAAAATAAGTTATTAATTAAGCTACGTATCATAATTAAATAAAAAATTAAATTTTAAAGTCAATATAATATAAGTTATGAGATATACTGTTCATGGAACCTCTGTAGTTCTATTTCCATCTTAGTTATAAATTGCGTACTTTCGAACACTTTCTCTGAATGCTGATGTTAAAGAGCATAGGCCTACAACATCTTCTCTAAAATTAGCATTACTGTTTACATTTAAGCACTCCACGCCTCATCCATCAACTAATAATTACTATTCAAATTATCAAATGTTTTTGAAAACCTAAGCGAAGCTAGGCAGTATGCCTAGTCTATATATATAAAGCAAAGTGGTCGGGTGCCCGATAGGGCACTTCCCGGCGCCGCAGGCGCGTCAAATTTGGCACGATGGTGCCTTGGGGCGATAGAACACGAGGGCCGGTGACGGTTGGCCGAAAAGTCTACGGAGAGGGGGTCAAAACTGACCTCGACTGACCGGCGCCTTATATGGGCTATATTAAGAAAAAAAAATTCCTCCGACGACCCCCCTTGAAATTTTGTGAGGTGGTAGGAGAACCCCTTGGGGTGTCACAAAAAACTCGGCATATCTGGGAAAACTTCGTAAAGGGGTCAAAACTGACCAGTCGTATTTCCCTCTATAATCTTTGTATTTTATGGGGAAAACAGAGGGTCATTTCAAAACGGATTTTAGGGCACTTACCTTCTTTCCATCTGGCTAAGTTTTGGCATGCTTATAGGTAAATGGCTTGGCCGTAGGGCAGACATGTCCGTTTCACTCAAAGCCCTCGACGAGGGCTAAAAAGTGACCGCGAGTGAAATTCTCTTTATATGAGCTCTATTACGGAAAAAAATTTCCTCCGACAACCCCCCTTGATATTTTGTGAGGTGGTAGGAGAACGCCTGGGGGTGTCACAAAAAACTCGGCATATCTGGGAAAACTTCGTAAAGGGGTCAAAACTGACCAGTCGTATTTCCCTATATAATCTTTGTATTTTATGGGGAAAACAGAGGGTCATTTCAAAACGGATTTTAGGGCACTTACCTTCTTTCCATCTGGCTAAGTTTTGGCATGCTTATAGGTAAGTGGCTTGGCCGTAGGGCAGACATGTCCGTTTCACTCAAAGCCCTCGACGAGGGCTAAAAAGTGACCGCGAGTGAAATTCTCTTTATATGAGCTCTATTACGGAAAAAAATTTCCTCCGACGACCCCCCTTGATATTTTGTGAGGTGGTAGGAGAACGCCTGGGGGTGTCAAAAAAAACTCGGCATATCTGGGAAAACTTCGTAAAGGGGTCAAAACTGACCAGTCGTATTTCCCTATATAATCTTTGTATTTTATGGGGAAAACAGAGGGTCATTTCAAAACGGATTTTAGGGCACTTACCTTCTTTCCATCTGGCTAAGTTTTGGCATGCTTATAGGTAAATGGCTTGGCCGTAGGGCAAACATGTCGGTTTCACTCAAAGCCCTCGACGAGGGCTAAAAAGTGACCGCGAGTGAAATTCTCTTTATATGAGCTCTATTACGAAAAAAAATTTCCTCCGACGACCCCCCTTGAAATTTTGTGAGGTGGTAGGAGAACGCCTTGGGGTGTCAAAAAAAACTCGGCATATCTCGGAAAAATCGGGAAGTGGGTCAAAACTGACCAGTTGTATTTCCCTATATAATCTTTGTATTTTATTGGAAAAACAGAGGGTCATTTCAACGCAGGCTTTAGGGTACTTAAACTCAGTATATCTGGCTAAATTTTTGCATACTCTTAGGTCAATGGCTTGACCTTTAGGGAAAACTGTCGGTTTCACTCAAAGCCCTCGACGAGGGCTGAAAAGTGACCGCGAGTGAAATTCTCTTTATATGAGCTCTATTACGAAAAAAAATTTCCTCCGACGACCCCCCTTGAAATTTTGTGAGGTGGTAGGAGAACGCCTTGGGGTGTCACAAAAAACTCGCCATGTCCGGGAAAAATCGGGAAATGGGTCAAAACTGACCAGTCGTATTTCCCTATATAATCTTTGTATTTTATTGGAAAAACAGAGGGTCATTTCAACGCAGGCTTTAGGGTACTTAAACTCAGTATATCTGGCTAAATTTTTGCATACTCTTAGGTCAATGGCTTGACCTTTAGGGAAAACTGTCGGTTTCACTCAAAGCCCTCGACGAGGGCTGAAAAGTGACCGCGAGTGAAATTCTCTTTATATGAGCTCTATTACGAAAAAAAATTTCCTCCGACGACCCCCCTTGAAATTTTGTGAGGTGGTAGGAGAACGCCTTGGGGTGTCACAAAAAACTCGCCATGTCCGGGAAAAATCAGGAAATGGGTCAAAACTGACCAGTCGTATTTCCCTATATAATCTTTGTATTTTATGGGAAAAACAGAGGGTCATTTCAACGCAGGCTTTAGGGAACTTAAACTCAGTATATCTGGGTATTTTTTTGCATACTCTTAGGTCAATGGCTTGACCTTTAGGGAAAACTGTCGGTTTCACTCAAAGCCCTCGACGAGGGCTAAAAAGTGACCGCGAGTGAAATTCTCTTTATATGAGCTCTATTACGAAAAAAAATTTCCTCCAACGACCCCCCTTGAAATTTTGTGAGGTGGTAGGAGAACGCCTTGGGGTGTCACAAAAAAACTCGGTATATCTGGGAAAACTTCGTAAAGCGGTCAAAACTGACCAGTTGTATTTCCCTATATAATCTTTGTATTTTATGGGAAAAACAGAGGGTCATTTCAACGCAGGCTTTAGGGTACTTAAACTCAGTATATCTGGCTAAATTTTTGCATACTCTTAGGTTAATGGCTTGACCTTTAGGGAAAACTGTCGGTTTCACTCAAAGCCCTCGACGAGGGCTAAAATGTGACCGCGAGTGAAATTCTCTTTATTTGAGCTCTATTACGAAAAAAAATTTCCGACGACGACCCCCCTTGATATTTTGTGAGGTGGTAGGAGAACGCCTTGGGGTGTCACAAAAAACTCGGCATATCTGGGAAAACTTCGTAAAGGGGTCAAAACTGACCAGTCGTATTTCGCTATATAATCTTTTTATTTTATGGAAAAAAACAGGGTAATTTCAACACAATTTTTACGTTACTTAACCTCTGTACATCATGCTAATGTTTTGCATACACTTCTATAGATGACTAGGCCGTATGGAAAAACTGTTGGTCAGACTCAAAGCCCTCGACCAGTGCTAAAAGATGACCGCGAGTGAAATTCTCCTTATATGAGATATATATAAATAATTTGACGATCGATCCCGTTAATATTATTTGAGGTCGTAGACCGACCCTGGAGGGTAACAAAAAAACTTTAATCCCGTCGGAAAAAGCTATTGTAATCGTTAAATATGTTTATATATCGTATTTTCTTATATAAGCATAGTAACTGTTTAAAAAAAAAAGTAAACACAGAGATACGTCATTCGGTTAATTTCCAAGGGAGGTAACCTTTTTAAATAATTATTTTTCAAATAATTGTATACTATTTTAAACAGAAACAGAAAACGACAAAGTATAGCATTTGTTTTAGATAAAAATAAGTTATTAATTAAGCTACGTATCATAATTAAATAAAAAATTAAATTTTAAAGTCAATATAATATAAGTTATGAGATATACTGTTCATGGAACCTCTGTAGTTCTATTTCCATCTTAGTTATAAATTGCGTACTTTCGTACACTTTCTCTGAATGCTAATGTTAAAGAGCATAGGCCTACAACATCTTCTCTAAAATTAGCATTACTGTTTACATTTAAGCACTCCACGCCTCATCCATCACCTAATAATTACTATTCAAATTATCAAATGTTTTTGAAAACCTAAGCGAAGCTAGGCAGTATGCCTAGTAGTTGTATAATTTGACTACTGATTTTATTATTCTTGCAGAGCTTGTTAAAATACTTTGAAATGTTGTGTTTGAAACATGTGTATGTTTTTATATGAATAAATATTATTTCGTTCTTTAAATTTATTTATTTAAAATTATATATATATATATATATATATATATATATATATATATATATATATATATATATATATATATATATATATATATATATATATATATATATATATAAATCAGATATCATAATATTGAAATACAAATGTTTGTAGCTCTTTAAAAACTGAGAAATTTTGTAAGTTGTACTTTTTGGCTCTCTCGTTTCAAAAGGTTACCGACCCATTTAATAGATGTCTTTCAGTTCGCTACTCTTAATGTCAACACCCTACTGTTTATGTATCAGAGCCCAATAACACAGCAACCACACCAACCACAGCAACCACACCAATCACACCAACCACAGCAACCACAGCCATAACAGCAACCACAGCAACCACAGCAACCACACCAACCACAGCAACCACCGCAACCACACCAACCACAGCAACCACAGCAACCACAGCAACCACACCAACCACAGCCATAACAGCAACCACAGCAACCACAGCAACCACAGCAACCACACCAACCACACCAACCACAGCCATAACAGCAACCACACCAACCACAGCAACCATAGCAACCACAGCAACCACAGCAACCACACCAACCACACCAACCACACCAACCACAGCAACCACACCAACCACAGCAACCACACCAACCACACGAACCACAGCAAACACAACGAAAAGAACTCAGCGTGACAGACAGACCACTAACACCCGCTTGCCCTCGCCTACCGTCAACTCTCACTCTATAGCAACTGACCCTACATAAAGGAATTAGAACAAAAAATGTAATTAAAAATAAACCGGGAGTGATCTCCCCTAAACTTTAGAGCGAGGGGGGGGGGGGGGAGGTGTGCGTACCTGGTGTCCCGCATGGTTGGGCGACCTAGAGAAGTATATATATATATATATATATATATATATATATATATATATATATATATATATATATATATATAAACTATATAAAAACTATCTTATATATTGCTAGTATTATAGCGTCTAATAAAACGTTCTTATTTATTGCTAGTATTATAGCGTCTAATAGAAGCTTTCATAATATTTATTGCTAGTATTGTAGCGTCTAATAAAAACGGTCTTATGTATTGCTAGTATTATAGCGTCTAGTAAAAGCTTGTATTATATTTATTGCTAGTTTTATAGCTTCTAATAAAAGCTTTCATGTTTATTGCTAGTATTATAGCTTGTAACAAAAGCTTTTTTATTATTTATTGCTAGCGTCTAATTAAAGCCTTCATAATATTTATTGCTAGTATTATAGCGTCTAATCAAAGCTTTTTTATTTATTGCTAGTATTATAGCGTCTAATAAAATATTTCTTGTTTTATTGCTAGTATTATATCTTCTAATAAAAGATTTCTTATTATTTATTGCTAGTATTATAGCGTCTAATAAAAGCTTTCATATTTACTAATAGAATTACACCCTCCAAAAAGCTTCCCAGTTTACTAATAGCATTATGAAAGAAAAGTACTCTTTCGGGACACTGACGGCAGTGGCGCAGGTGAACTAGAGTTCACCTGTTTTAGTGACCTCGGCATAGAAAGGGATAGTGTGGTCAACCTCTGTGCCCAGCCGCCTTTATTTTCCATAACGTGAGTCAGGTATTCATTAGAGCTGGGTGGACTCAGGGACGTTCTACCGGGATTTGAATTCAAGTTTTTATTTTTTATTTTACCACTAACGTTAATTACGTCCCCTGTCCCTTGTAACTAGTATATCCATTGTTTTTATCAGATTTCTACAACCCATGCAATTTTTTTTGCCAGATGTCATAAAAGGATCAATGTATACATTTGTCCTTCTTATGACCTCCCCCCCCCCCCTCCTCTTTGGTCACGTGACTCACGCTCCAGTATAGACTTTGCCAGCACTCACCTTAACCCTCCACCCGTGAAACCGTTGTCTTAATGCGAATACAAACAAGTCAAACCCCAGGGGTACCGTGATATTAAAGGGTTAACGTTGCGAGACACGGGACTGTCCTTATTGATAGCATCGCCTCTTTTGTGGCGGTCCGTGTAGGGTTAAGGTTCTTCTAGCGAACAAACTTAACCCTTTTGTCTCCGGTTAGATTTTGTGAGATGGAACAACGCCACTTTATTTTTATGTCCTGTTTATATCGTCAACGTTCTCGTGAGTTTTGTAGCTGGATATATATCACATGATCATTAGTATAGTTCCTGCTCGTAGTGCTTATTGCGTCTAACTGTAGGGGAAATAAGCAACTCCGCATTCACTAGTACTGTTCCTGTTTTATTACGTTAATGGTATTTAGTGCATTTTACTGTAGAGTGGTGGTTCTTAATGGATGTTCGATCGAACCCCAGGGTTTCGGTGAGTGAGTCTCAGGGGTTCAGCGGAAGTCAAAACAAACACCCGACTCATATTCATGGTCGGATTTTGTCAGTGCGGACGATACAACTATTTATAAGGGTTCGGTGAATGTGTATATAAAACTAGTGGGGTTCGGTACCTCCTTAAAGGTTAAGAACCACTGCTGTAGAAGACATAAGCAACTCCGCGTTCACGAATACAGTTCCGTTTTGGTTAAGCAGATAGTGCTTATTTCTTCAGCCAGTAGAAGAAATAAGCAACGTGCCTCTTTTTCCCTCTTATAGACTGAGGGTAAAAAATTATGTTGCTTATTTCCTCAAATAAAAACACGATAAACATTATCAGCTATGCAGGCCAATAAAAAAAAAATATCCTGCTGAGATTTTTTGTTCTGCGAATAAGCTGGATTGCTATCGGCAGTTGTTTTTTTTTTAATTTTTTTTTACAGTTTATTCAGTGACTTGATTGTCAATGGTAGCTGGAATCAAAATGGGAATAAGTTGAGTAAAAATACGAGGGCTGGGGGTTGCGTACCCATTCCAGGGGGAGGTGTGAGGGGGTGGTAGATATAATCCAACGGGTCGACACTAAACGGAAGATTTTACATTTCAAAATTAGAAAAAAAAAATCTTCCCTGACAAGACAAATGTTACGATTTATTAAAACTTTTTTTACATCTTTAAAAACCTGGGGACAATATTCGGGATGGGATTGTCACTGTGTTTGCTAATTTTAAATACTCTCAATCCAATATAGGCATGTGGGGTGGGTGACACCAAGAGGTAATATACAAGGCGTCACCATGTGTCGTGATTCCACTAATGGGGAACCAGCACACGAGCAAACAACCAGGGACTACAACCATTAAGGTGTCTCAATTTGTTTGATATCAATACATTAAATTATAGCTTGGTTATGATGTAGGCTATAGAAAAGATAACACCACGTTTATACTCTTTAGAAAAAATATATAGAATCCTCTTTAGACCCAGCGATCCATTGGGAATATGAAGTAGAGTTTCATGTTTTTCCCACGTTTTCTTTAACTTGCTTTCGTCTCTGTTTGTTTGTCTTTCCAATCAAATCTTGCGATCGAAATTTCTGGCACTTCCCAGTTAGCTAGCGCGCTGAAATTTTCAGGGAAGCTTTGTTTTGGATGACCATAGAATATTCAATTGTTATTATTACTAAATTGATCAATGGAAACATTTTATTGAGCATTTTAGACCGCTATATAATCTATATATATATAATTCTCCTCTGCGAGCCATTAGAAAACAAGCTGCAAGCGCCTCCTTACAGTCCCCTCTCTTTCTCTCTATCGCTATCACTACCACCCTACCCCACCCCCACATGTTCTGCTGAGCTGTGGTCACGTTAATGTTTACAAACCGTACAGCCAGGTTTAGTGACGGCTATTAGGGGCAGATAATTTAGTTTGAACCGACTTTAAACTTACAGGAGGTAACTAAGAGGAGGCTGCTTTCACGGGGGGGGGGTGTAGGGTCGGGGTTAGGGGAAAGGAGGGGGGTTAGTGTTTTAAAGCAAATATTTTCAGTGGCAGCATTGGTACTGTCGAATTCACAAATTATGAATTACTGAAAAGTAGAAAATAAATCAACTAAATAGCGGCGTATGATACGCCGCGGGTAGGCTTGTTGTAGTAAAAACGTGGGGAAAAAGGGACATCACCCAGTAACTGCAATTTGTGTACAAACAACCGTAACAACTGGTGGCCAGTATGGGGGAGACGATATGGTCGAGTGGTTGGGCACACGATTGCTATCCCACTCGACACGGGTTCAAATCTATGTGTTCTAGTCAGTAACGTATTCACACAACGTGTTTTTTACGAGTTGTCTTTTTACGAGTTGTCTTTTTACGAGTTGTCTTCGTTTACCCAAAACAAAAGTGAAAAGATAAAATCGATAGCAAGATTTTAATGCAAACAAACAGACAAAGACTAAAAAGTAGAAAATAATAATCATTAAAAAAGTTTTTAAAAACCCACGTTTTCTGATTGAACCAAAAAGTAGAAAATAAATGCTATACATCACAATAATGCAAGCGATCACTCTATTATAAGCGATCAAAAACGTGGGGCGCCGTGATTTTCTTACAGTTTCTAATACTGTTGACTCTCTACAAGCTCCCTAATAAAAGTCAATAGTATTATCTAATCAATAGTAATATAACTTTTACCCCCTACCTCCCCATTTCTCACGAGATGTTAGCAGACCTCTCGATTAAATTACGAGAATAAGCGCGATTTATAATAAAATAAAAAAAAATAAAAAAACCAAGCCTGAAAAATTGAGTTAAAATTTAATATCTTTAAATTGGCGGCTGCATTTATAGCCTTGATATTTTTTTAAAGAAAGAAAGAGGATTTAAATATAACCAGACACCCTGTATTACCGTCAAATGAAAATAATAGCGCCAATATAATGTACTTTCATCCTACACCCATTTCCCTATTCAGGCCACGCTCTCCCATTTAACTATAGAACAATGATTAAATATTCAAATTTAATATTCAAATTAATATCTACATTAATATTTTTTATTATAATGTCACGTACATTAGAACAACGATTAAATATTCAAATTTAAAAATACACACTAATATCCACATTAAAAATTTAAAAAATTTAAATGTTGGGTACTTTACTGAAGTTTTGGGAAAGTAAAATCAACATAACTAAGTTGTTTATGTCATCGTCACATAAACAAGTGAACTTTACTCCATCTACCCAATTGACAGGTCGTGTTTTAAAGTTTAACTTTACTTTTTTAAAACCTAAATTGATAAGTTAATCGAAATTCTAGCTTTGTTACACAACTATGTTGGAGATATATTGTAATCCCTACGGGGTTTTAATTTAATTTAATTTCATGATCGTATCTATTGAAATTACCAGATTCTATCAGCTGAGTTTTGTTTGTAAATACCAGCCAGTGAATTCATTAAACCTGTACATGGTAAACCAGTAGTGTAGCCAGGATCGCCTAGTGGGGGGGGGGGGGTTCAATTTTTTTCCATCAGTATATAACCCGGGGAGAAACTTTTGATTAGCACCCCCCCCCCCCCCTCAAACTTTCGATTTGCACCCCACCCCCTCAAACTTAATATATTGGGGTTATGACCCCCATAATCCCCCCCCCCTGCCTACGCAACTGTGGTAAACGGCTTTGTTTGTTGAGCTAAAGTAAAGAATTTAATTCAAATAAATACATTATATTCTGGTTGCGTACTTATATATGTGAATATTTACACAAGAGTTAGATGTGATAAAATAAAGTTAGCCTCTGGCTGTATGAGTGTATGTGGTTTAATTGGAGTTTTAATTAGACCTAAGGTGTGAGTATTCGTTTGTTTTTTCCAACTATAAAACAAAAACCTGAATTAAACACAAAGCGAAAAAAAAAAAAGAAACAGCCCAGTTAACAACAACTACAACATACTTCTTGTTTTAATATAAATGAACACAAGTCATTCACTATAACGAATACATACATTTTTTGTAAACAAGGGATGGGAAATGGAGGGGGGGTTGTACAGAAGTCACTTACCCCAGAGACCATTTAGGTCTAAGATTGACCAATGGACCTTACAGAACCCAATGACGTCGAGCGAGGTCACGCGATTAATGATTGCGACTGTTTTGAGTTTGGTTACACAAGCAGTATAACATCTAAATACAACATTGGGAAAATAAAGCTGATTATTGGAGTACAGTAGGTTCATAGGTTTATGTTAGGTTCATAATACATGTATGTCAGGTTCGTGTTAGGGCCATGTTAGGTTTATGTTTAATTCAATTTAGTTTTTGTAATTTTAAAATCGAGTGCAATTTAGTAAGTCGTGTTACGTTCAATTAAGGTGTGCAATTAAGCAACTTGCTAGTATTCGGTTAGGTTCATAACAGGTTCCGCTTCAGGTAGGTTCATTATAGGTTCAAATTTGATGTTAGGTTTGACTTAAATTATAAGTTCATATTAGCCACATGCTAGCTTCAAGTTCGGTTTATGTTATTTTATAGTAGCTTCAAGATATGATTATGTTAGGTTGAAGTTTTGTTAGGTTTTTTTTAGTATGAAGAAAGGCCCTTGTGGTGATCAGTTTATCGTGTGTACCTTCTTTTCTTCTTCGTTCTTAATTTTAGTGTGGGAAGAGATCCCCTCCAACACTATTAAGTAGGCTATAGGGTGTCAACTTGTTATGCGCCATTGAGGCCGTTGATTCCGATTTCAGCCTGCTTTTCTTTTTTTCTTTTTTTTTTTTGCTTCCATAGCCTTTGTCTAACCAAGAACAAACTACAAGACAGCAGTTGTTTGATTGTTGCATACTGACAGGTAGAGGAATGCATTCTGAATAAAATAACATTCCCCATGTAACGACAATCGAAAGGGCGGCCCTTGGGCAGTGGCAAACATGGAATAGTCGCCATGGTGCTGCTTACAGCGGCTGTGGGGCTGGGCCTGGTGCCCAAGCGGCTGTCCGTATACTTTCTACCTCACCTATTCTCACTGTTCTCTGATGAGTTTTTTAATCCTATTTAAAGTTGTTTTTCTTTACAGTATAATATTTTTTTGACTTTTGAAAATGAAACAATGCAAATATTAATCATTGTGCATGGAACTGGAGAGCCGCACTATGACACAAAAGAGCCGCATGTTGCCGACCCTGCGCTAACATATTATGTGAGACTTCAGTAAATACTTTTTTTTTTTTGTGTGCCGGTTTTCGTTTAATATTGTTCCTTCCACATGTGGATAGGTTGCATGTTAAAAAAATTACAATGTAATACATAGTATAACATTAAAAAAGATTTACAATGTCTTAATATCCCTTCTGATTTCTTTGTTCCATGTTTCTTTGATTTCTTTGTTCCGATTTCTTGGTTCCATTTGTTTCTTTTGATTTCTTGTTTTTGTTTCCGGTTTGCTATGACATAAAGTACAGGACAATACAATATGATCGCTTCTCTGTTTTTGGCCGTGCTTCTTGTGATTAATACATTCTTGGTTGGGTAGTGGTTGATTCTTAGTTGGTATTTGTAGTTTGAGATTGTCAATGAGAGATATTCTGTTGTTGAAAGGGCGAGCTTGTGTCTTGTCGTTGATGGAAGAGTTGATCGAATGGTGTAGAACTTGGAGAGGGTGGTTGAGGTAGTGTCCTTGCGTTGAAGTATGGTTTTTCCTAGGTTGGCTGAGAGATCGTTCGGAGTGAGTTGCTTTGAAATATTGTTCATTGTGGTTTTGAAGAAGAGTGAAGTTGTGACGTAGTCGAGTAATTGAGTTGGGCGAAATGACGTTGAAGAATGAAGTTTTGCTGATGTTGCTGAGTCGAGGGTTTTAAGCTTGGTGAAGTAGTTGAAGTGGGTGTAGTGAAGCAGTTGGCGATTGTTTATTTTAGGTAAGTTGAGTAGTTGGTCTTGAGAGATGGTTAGTTGATTTGCTAGTGTTTGACGGAAGCCTCCCACCTAAGATTTCTCCTAGGTGGGTGTCGTCAGAGTGGTAGTGAGTTTGTTGGGAGCGAGGTAGTTGCGTTTGACGTAGTAGATGAGTTCGATTTGCTGGCGATTGTGACAGACCTCCCACCTAAGATTTCTCCTAGATAGGTGTCGTCAGGCTGACAAAAAAGAAGATTGAAAAGTTAGCCACTCGTACATTTGAAGCCACCCAATACAAGTACTGGGTGACTCATCTCGATGGCATGTGTGCTTCGAGGGATGTGTGGGAGCAACCCCACAGCGGTCGTTGGCGAGATTTGCGTGGGTTAGAGTAGTAGGTTTGACCGCCTCTCGGCCCCGGCAGCCAGTCCTAAAATGGGCTGACCAACCAAATGGCTAAGAACCATATAGATCAGGGGTCTCCAAACTACGACAAACTCCTTCCATAACTTGCCATTTTCCCATAATTTATTTTCTTATTTTCTTAAAGTCATAATGTATTAATAAATAATAAACAAAAATGTTTCAAAATAATAAAATTATTTAGGATTATTTTTTTTCAAATTGCACACACACAGAGAAATGTATTTACAAAATGTAAAGAAAGTAAACAAAACACATTAATACAAAGAAAACATTTAATTAAAAATATAATGAAGTCAATGTGATCTTTGGCATTGCATTTCATTGGCCAGAGCTTTATAATTAAGAGCGTATGACGATAATCCTGTTAGCAGACAATCATAAAGATGCTTATCGGTGAGTCGAGATATATATATCTTGATTTTATTAAGTTCATGTTTGAAAACAATGATTCGAATACATTTGTCGAATCGAAAAATGATTCAATTTTAATTGCTTTTTTTCAACACTGGGAACTTTTCTCTACCACGGTATTCCAAAAGTCCTCTGACATAAAGGATTTGAGCAAAATATCATTCTTAAGGTCTTATATTTAATAAACCTAGGCAGCCAAAAAAAAATTAAAACTGTAACAAATGAATAAAAAAAAAAATTCTGTCTCTGTCGAATAGTGAGAAGCGGGCACATACGAATCGTTCAGCGGTCGCCATGGAGCCCGCGTGCACAGGGTTGGCAACCCCTGGTCTACGGCGAACGAAATTTAGTGGGAGAGAATTTAGTGTGGGAGAATTAAATGTAGGAGAATTTAGTGGAGAATTTAATGCGGCGGAATTTAGTGTGGAAGAATTCATTGTGGGAGAAATTAGTGCGGGAAAATTTAGTTTGGGAGAATTTAATGTAAGATAATTTAGTGTGGAAGAATTTAGTGTAGGATAATTTAGTTTGGGATATTCATTGTTGGAGAATTTAGTGCGGGAGAATTAAGTGCGGGAGAATTTAGTTTGGCAGAATTTAGTGTGGGAAAATTTAGTGTGGGCGAAATGATTGTGTTGTGTTGTGGTAAGGCAAGGGAAATAATTTGCATTGGTGTGTGTACAATTATATTTACTGTTGATGTGAAGGGGTTTACTGTGGGTATGTTAGTTGAGTTGTGGGTGTTAGGTATCAGTAGGGGTGTGTTTGTTTTGTGTGGGGGTGGGGGATTAGTGGACGCATTTTGTGTGTGGGATGTGATTAGTGGACGCATGTTGTGTGTGTGTGTTCGGGATTAATTCATGTGTGGATCAGAGAGACTCCCCCCCCACCCCCGACCTTTGCCTACCGCGAACGAAATAGGATTTTTATAGAAAGTATATACTTTTACCAGTTACCCCCCCCCCCCCCCACCCCGGGGAAAACGTTTGAAATAAACACAATGTGATGGACTCTGATATAATACACAAGGGGAAAAACACAGTGTTTCTTCCAGCATTTTTTCTGCGGGAGGGGGGGGGGGGGCACTTGATACATTCGGAGGGGGGTGGGGGTCGCACACTAGCAATAGTATATTTTGACTGTATAAATTACATATCGTTCGGGGGAGGAGGGGGGGGGGGGCGGGCGGTAGAGACGCCTGGAAGAAACTCTGGAAAAAGAAATCGCATTTATTCTGTCCAGACATCCAGTGTACATTTCTTCAATCTTTCTCGTGGGTCAGAGTTGTTGTCCTTCAGGGTGTGGTCTATAATCAACCTTCGGATCATGTGACTTATTACGTTACTTGTGTAACGGTGCTTTTGTTAGTCCTATATCTAAGACTAAATAGTAAGGGGAAAATCATGTCTAATATCCTCTATGTTAACGAGATTTTACAAGCGCTAAAGCGGGGTGGTGGTTGCTGACTCGTTGTCACCTTCATTAACTTTAGCTGCTTTTGGTGTTTTCTCCGGTTCCGGGCTGTCCTCTTTCTTCCTCTTGGTTGTTGATGTTTCCACGATTGTTTGTTGTTGATGTTTCCACGATTGTTTGTTGTTGATGTATCCACGATTGTTTGTTGTTGATGTTTCCGCGATTATTTGTTGTTGATGTTTTCACGATTGTTTGTTGTTGATGTATCCACGATTGTTTGTTGTTGATGTTTCCACGATTGTTTGCTGTGGTGAGATTTGAGGGCCGGAAGTTTCTTTCTCTGGTGTCGATATCTGGGTGGTGACTGTGTACATGCTTGTTGTTGGCTGTTGTGCTGCTTCGCCATGGTCAGATGTTGGCGTCTTCAAGACTGTTGATTCAAATGTTGACGTCTTCAAGACCGTTGATTCAGATGTGTCCATGACTGGACTTTGGGGAACGGAAATGACTGGCTGTATTGCGATCCCTGTTGTAATAGGAGTTGTTGATTTTGTAGTTGATCGTGATGCTGGTTTTAGGGTTGTCGGCTGCGTTGTTTTTGCTGGAGCTGTTGATTGTGCTGTTGGGTCTTCCTGCAGTATTATGTGTGAAGGCGTTTGTTGGCAATGGCTCGTCCAGTGTAGGGTGGAGGAACAGATTTGACACGCTTGTCTTCTCCCGGCGATTGCGATTAGGATAGTGAGTGATTTGTTTTTGTAGTTTATTGTGCTGTAGTGTGGGATAGATGTTGATTTATCGGTGTATATGGACTGAAGGGCTGCGATTATTAGTGTGTGGAATTGTATTTATGGATGGCTCTTTATTCCTGAATAGGCGTGGTGCTTGTATGAGTGTAAGGTTTTTGAGTGTAGGGAGTACCCATCTAATGGTCCCGTTAATTTTGTCGTTTACATGAAGTGAGAACTGCAGGGTATATGGACCGTGTGTTCTGCAAGTGTTGTGCATTGTGGTGATGTCAGGGGCTTGTGAGAAGATGTACCAGGTGTCAGCTCTGCAAGTAGTTAGTAGAAGAGTTTGATGATTGCTGATGGGATGTCTTATTATATGACCTCGCAGGTTTGGTTGGCCTCTTGGGGTAATGAGTGCTTTCACGGTGGGTGTTTCAACTGGATGGGGGTCTGGGCATTCTTCCTGTGGTAGACGGGATGTTGCTGTTGTTAACTTGGCTGCAGGGGGGAGCCACACGAGCCGTGGTTAGGATTTGTCGTGGACTTATTTTTTTTTTCCCGGTTGGCGTTTTAATATTGTTCCTCTCTTGCTGCTTTTCCTTTACTAAGGGGTGGCAGCAAGAGTAGGTTTGCATAAAATTACGTACATATAATACAAGTTGTTTCTTATACAAAACGTCTATAAAATTTTACAATGTAATTTTCATGCGTTTCGTATATCAGTTCAAGGTGTACCATGTTGTTGAGGTGACGGGTGGTGGCACTCCGTATGTGCCTTCATAGGCTCCAAGGGGAGGCGCACACTGCAGTAATGACAGTAGTAGATAGTCTCTTTCGGGTGTCTTTTCGTATAGTGTTCAAGAATGTTTGGGTAGCACATTTTGCACTTGGGACACTTTATGAGCTGTGAATGTACCTGTCCCTCGTGCTCTTCCCTCATTTTCCAAAAGGGGAACTTTTCGGTGCAGAATTTGCAATTTTTGTAGTCAAAAGATGGTTTATCTGTTTTTTGACTTTTTGTTGTTTGTTCTGTGTATGTAGGGCTGACTTCCTTTTTCCTTTTTGTGCTTGCGCTGTCGCTCATTTCTGCATTTTGATCGATGTTGGTAGAGTTTGGCGTCGCTGTGAAAGTAAAGGTGTTCTGGCTCAGCGCGAGTGGTGATGCAAATTTTGGTATAGATATTTTTGAAGCAGTTGATTTGATGGTTACAGAGGCCTCTATGCTTGTACTTGAGGTAGTTGGTTCATCTGCTGTGGTTGCTTGTTGGCTACTTGGTGTTGTTGCTGACAGGTCGAGTGGCGTTGGTTTTTGTGCTGGGGGCTTTTTTTTGGGCGGTGTTTTTGGGCTCGATGCTGCTACTTCGATTGGGAAGTTTTGCTGGTTGCTTGGCGTGAGGTCTTGTGGAGCGGGTGGGGCTGTAGATTCAGTTGGTGTTTGTTCCCTGGGTGTTGATTCTATGTTGAGAGTATGGCATTGGTTGGTCCAGTGTGCTGTTGATGAGCAGTGTTGGCAAGCTTGTTTTCTGTCTTTGATGGCTATTAGCATATTAAGTGTTTTGTTTTTGTAATTTATTTGGATGTAGTGAGGGATGTTTGTTGGGTTGTCGGTGTATAATGAGAAATTGCGGTTGGTAGTGAGGGGGATTGTGTGAATAGAAGGTTCTTTGTTGCTGTAGGGTTGTAGTGCTTGTATGAGTGTGCGATCGCTTAGTGTGGGTGGGACCCATCTAAGGGTTCCGTTGATTCTGTTCTTTTCGTGTAAGGTGTAGTAGAGTGTGTAGGGACCATGTGTTTTGTGTGTGTTATGTAATGTGGTGACGTCGAATTCTGATGAGGAGAAGTACCAGGTGTCAGCAAATTAAAAATCGTCAGTAGCACTTCTTGTTACCAAAAATAGTATTAAATTTTCTTGGTATAAATATTAAAGCTGGTTGATATAAGGAATTTCTAATTATCAGATTGACACCTAACAATTGCTAACAAATGTAATTCACATTTTATTATTAATCACCAAAGGTTTTAAACATTTTTTTGTACTTTAATTTTCTATAATTTATACTAACGTTTGATTACTTGTTTTTGCTTAAAAATATATTTTTATTTTTTCCAATATCTTTTTATCGTTTAATTGTATAATTACATCCCTTGAAAATAACTCATTATTTGTCGTTTCCCTTAACAAAAAAGTTCCACGCGCGAGATATTTTGACAGCTACAGGAGACGACAGCCGACCGCTGTGAACTGTGTTACACCTGTGTCAGCGTTTAGTTCCATGTGGGGATGGCGGGGGGGGGGGGGGGGGGTGGGGGGTGGAGGGGGGGTGGTGGAGGGTGTAATGTAATCTAGTAAGGGGGAGTTGAATGTTTGGTTGATTTTGGTGGAGACAAATTTTGTATCGTGTTTAGATTTGGGAGATTTTTAGGGTGGGAGAGTTTAGTGATGGACAATTTAGTGTGGGAGAATTTAGTGTGGGGAATTTAGTGTGGGAGAATTTAGTGTGGGAGAATTTAGTTAGAGAAATAATTATGTGGTGTTGTAGTGTAGGTAAAGGAAATTATTTGAGTGTTTGTGTGTAATATAAATAAATCTACGGTGTGTGTGATTGGGTTTACTGTGGGTAAGTTGAGTGGGGGGGGGGGGTGTTTAGATTAGTGGGGGTGGGGGGTTGTCCTTCTGGGTGTGGTTTAATCGACCACCGGATCGTGTGACATTGTAACGGATTGCGTCATTTGTAAACGGTACTTTATTTATTTCTTTATCTAAGACTAAATAGTAAGGAAAAAGCATGTCTTATACCCTATATATTAACGAGCTTTCACAAGCGCTAAATTACAAAAGTAAGAGTACACTTTTTAAGCTATAATACTAAACACAAAGCTTTCTACTGCTAGTCCGAATGTCTCGAGTTCCGGGCTCAGTTCTGTTGGGCTCCGTGAGTTCACCCAGCTCTAATGGGTACCTGGCGCACCTTAGGTAACTAAGGCGGATAGGCTTAGTACAGACCACATTATCTCCCTGTATGTCGAGGTGATTGAAACACGATCTTTAATTTATCTGCCATTTGTGTATTGGGGTTGGCAGTGTAGGGCTCTGGATAATATCAGTTTCAATAATGTGTTCATTTTCGTTGCTTCGTGCACTGTCTTTTTTTATTTTTCCTTAAATACTTGTTTCTTCTTCCCGGAACTGTTGTCTATTCTCCTTCTGTGGTTGGGGCTATGGCTGTGGCTGGTTCTTGGGCTGGTTCGATTTCTGTGGCGTCGTCTGACACATATTCGCTGTCATCTACAAGTTGATCATTGTCAAAATAGTTACCATCGTCGTCTAATGATATATTGTCCCTTTCCCTTACATACTAGCTTCGGCAGGCGCCGGTCCGTATTTGGTCGTGCCACACAGGGGGCATATAGATCTCCTACCGTTAAGTTGTAGTAACAAGGTGTAAGTTTCCCAACCGATCTCAAGATCAATGTAATGGGGTAAATCCTTTAAAGGAATTTTTGGGCAGAAATCGACTGCCAACTTATCACTCTTCCCGATCTTAAGAGTTGAAAATATTGTGACTGGTTCTGAAATTTCAATCATAATTTTGTTGATCATATTCTGGGTAATGGTAGGGGGTACCGATTTTGGGTGACCCCTCTGACCGTTTTTGTACACACGCAGCAGCAAAATGCTGCTACAATAATCCGAATGTTCGCATATCACTGCCAAATGTAGAGAGTTGTAGATTTCATCTGATTTGAGAGAGATAAACCATTCGCTTGGTTTCCCCAAGTTGTAGACATTAAGAATTTGAGAACGATTTACGTTCAGTTTACACGTAAATAGGTCCTCTAATATGAATTCGTGGATTCGACGTTATTTTTTTCCTTTTATCAACACACGTAGCGTGTTTTTGGGATGCCGCCCAGGTGCGGTCCCCGAAAGCGTGATTTTTTTTTGAAGAGTGTACTTACAGGTACAGGTCTCTCCTTTTGTGACACATCTCCGGTTTTTCTCCCACTTTGAAGAACATTTACAGTTTCATTTGAATGTGTATCTGTTACGGGTGTTGACACAGGCTAGCTGGTTGTTTACGTGGTGTCCGTATTATCCTCTGGACAGGGCGAGGGCCAGCTGAGGTTTTTTGTAAGTCTTGCCTGTCTGGTTTCGGCCATCTTGTTTTTATACCCATCTGTCACAAGACATACGTGGTCTGAGTTTTACAGATTTTTCAGTATTTTTTTTTCTTTTTTTTTTCGCCTCAGACACGTAATTTATAGCGTCAGTTGTGTGTTCGCTTTAGTATTACAGTTTTCATCATCGGCTTGTGAGGACTGATACAGATTCACAATAGTAATATTTCTTTCTTACTTGTAGCCTGCTTTCATTCATTTAAGATGGTTTACTTATACATAGATCTAATACAAAACGTCTAAATATAAAGAAACAATTTAAAAAAATGAAAAAACCAACCTGAAACTGAAAATGCAAATGTGTAATTATATGATGATCCAAGGGATTTTTTTTTATCTCTCGGCGTGGGGGGCTGAGGGGACGGGAGGGGGGGGGGGGGTGGAAATTGGGTTTTTAAGTAGAGCTGCAAAAAAAATGGGATTACCGAGAATTAAAATGATACAAATTTTAAGCAATCGGACAAGTTATATTATTACAATGAGACACATCAAAGCAAACATTCTTCCCTTTCAAACATCTATATCTATACAGTCCTCAAACAGTTATTTATTTTTTTTTATTTTTTTTTTAATAATTCAATCGTTTTAAACATTTAAATCAGTAATAATAATAAATTTGATAGATTTTACACGGCATCAAAGACATGAACAATGAACATCAATTGCATATATAATATAAAATAAAATGGCATAAGAACTAGACTTAAATAAGTTTTTTTTTTGCAATATATAGAAGCTTTACTTTGAAATAGTTCATTTATTTTTATTCTAAACTCGGAAGATGACGTCATCAGTTTCTTTTTTTGCAGTTTAATAGAACTCCTTCCATTGTATGGATAGGTTGCATGTTAAAAAATTACAATGTAATGCATAGTATAACATTAAAAAGATTTACAATGTCTTACTATCCCTTCTGATTTCTTTATTCCGTGTTTCTTTGATTTCTTCGTTCCGATTTCTTGGTTCCATTTGTTTCTTTTGATTTCTTGATTTTGTTTCCGGTTTGCTATGACATAAAGTACAGGACAATACAACATAATCGCTTCTCTGTTTTTGGCCGTGCTTCTTGTGATTAATACAGTCTTGGTTGGGTAGTGGTAGGTTCTTAGTTGGTAGTTGTAGTTTGAGAATGTCAATGGGAGATAATCTGTTGTTGAAAGGGCGAGCTTGTGTCTTGTCGTTTATGGTAGAGTTGATCGAATGTTGTAGAACTTGGAGAGGGTGATTGAGGTAGTGTCCTTGCGTTGAGATGAGGTATGATGCGCTTGGTGGAAGGGCAAGTTTCGTATGTTGTTGTTGATAGTCAAGTTGATCGATGAAGTGAAGCTTGGAGAGACTAGTTGAGTTGGGGGGGTTCTTGTGTTGAGAGATCGTTCGAAGTGAGTTGCTATGAAATATTGTTCGTTGTGACGTAGTTGAGTAATTGGGTTGGGCGAGGTGACGTTGAAGAGTGAAGTTTGCTGATGTTGCTGAGTCGAGGATTTTGGTGATGTAGTTGAAGTGGGCGAAGTGAAGCTGTTGACAATTGTTTATTTTAGGTAAGTTGAGTAGTTGGTCTTGAGAGATGGTTAGTTGATTTGCTAGTGTTTGACGGAAGCCTCCCACCTAAGATTTCTCCTAGGTGGGTGTCGTCAGAGTGGTAGTGAGTTTGTTGGGAGCGAGGTAGTTGCGTTTGACGTAGTAGATGAGTTCGATTTGCTGGCGATTGTGACAGACCTCCCACCTAAGATTTCTCCTAGCTGGGTGTCGTCAGGCTGAAAAATAGAAGATTGAAAGTTAGCCGCTCGTATATTGAAGCCACCCAATACAAGTACTGGGTGACTCATCTCGAGAGCATGTGCGCTTCGAGGGATGTGTGGGAGCAACCCCACAGCGGTCGTTGGCGAGATTTGCGTGAGTTAGAGCAGGGGTCGGCAACCTGCGGCTCGCGAGCCGCATGCAGCTCATTTGATGTTAAGATACGGCTCTTCAGCTCCATGCACACATATTAATAGTTATTTTAATTTATTTTTAAAACTCATAAAAATATTAGTCTGCAATATTCGGTAATTAAATATATAGATCTAATGACAATGTAAAGTTTCTAATTTCGAGCAGAGCTTGCTAAACTACTTTAATATATTTTGTGCGAAACATGTGTATGTTTTTATATGAATAAATATCATTTCATATCTTAAGCTATTTAGTTGAATGTAATGTAATGTATATATATATATATATATATATATATATATATATATATATATATATATATATATATATATATATATATATATATATATATATGGATTGTGGCTCTTTAAAACCTGTGAAATGTGGTAAATTGTAACTTTTGGCTTTTCCGTCCCAAAAGGTTGCCGACCCCTGAGTTAGAGTAGTAGATTTGACCGCCTCTCGACCCCGGCAGCCAGCCCTAAAAGGGGCTGACCAACCAAATGGTTAAGTTCCATGTAGATCCATAACAGATACTACACTTTGATCTTAGCCAAAAGGCCGAGAAGTTCAGGTTAGTAATCAAGTAAAAAAATAGCGCCCTGGTGTCAACTTTCCCATTGTAGTCCGAAGAATTTTCTTGAAATAAATATTAAAGCTGTTTGATATAAGTGGCATCTAATTATTCGATTAACAACTAACAATTACTAGGACATGTAATTAACCTTTTTTTTAATTAATCAACAAATGTTTAAAAACTTTTTTGTAATTTAATTTTCTATAATTTATACTAATGTTTGTTTACTTATTTCTGATTAAAAATATATTACTATTTTTTCCATTTCTTTTTATTGTTTAATTTTGTAATTACCTCCCTTGAAAAAAACTCAACATTTGTTTTCTCCCTTAACAAAAAAGTTCTACGCGCGAGATATTTTGACTCAAACAAAAGACAAGAGCAAACCGCTGTTAACTCTGTTACACCTTGGTGCACTCTCGGGACTAACACTAATATTCTGTGTCAGCGTTTAGTTATATGTTGGGTGGAGGGGGGGGGGGAGTGTGTGAGGGGGAATTGAATGTTTGGGTGATTTTGGTAGAGACTATTTTTGTATCAAGTTTAGCTTTGGGAGATTTTTAGTGTGGGAGAGTTTAGTGTGGTAAAATTTAGTGTGGGAGAATTCAGTGTGCGAGAATTTTGTGTGTGGGTATTTAGCGTGGGGAATTTAGTGTGGGAGAATTTAGTGTGGGAAATTTTTTGTGGGGGAGTTTAGAGTGGGACAATTTTGTGTGTGAGAATAAGGTGTGGGAGAAATGAGTATATTGTGTTGTAGTGTAGACAAAGGACGTTATTTGAGTGTTTGTGTGTATATACATAAATCTACGTGTGATTGGGTTTTACTGTGGGTAAGTTGAGTGGGGGTGTTTAGATTAGTGGGGGGTGATTGGATTAGTGGGGGTGGTGGGGGGGTTGTCCTTTTGGGTGTGGTTTAATCGACTTCCGGATCATGTGACAATGTGACGGATTGCGTAATTTGTATACCGGGGCTTTGTTTATTTCTTCATCTAAGACTAAATAGTAGGGAAAAAAATGTCAAATACCCTATATATTAATGAGCTTTCACAAGCGCTAAATTACAAAAGTAAGAGTACACTTTTTAAGCTATAATACTAAACACAAAGCTTTCTACTGCTAGTCCGAATGTCTCTAGTTCCGGGCTCAGTTCTGTTGGGCTCCGTGAGTTCATCCAGCTCTGATGGGTACCTGACGCACCTTAGGTAACTAAGGCGGATAGGCTTAGTACTGACCACATTATCTCCCTGTTTGTCGAAGTGATTGAAACACGATCTTTACTTTATCTGCCATTTGTGTATTTGGCACGAAGGGGAAAAAAGTACGAAGATAAGTTAAATAAAAAGCGCGTGTCGATCAGTGGCGGAACTAGAAAAAAGGGCAACCCCGCAAAAAAAAAAAAAAAAAATATATATATATATATATATATATATATATATATATATATATATATATATATATATATATATTTATATTTATATTTATATATATATATATATATATATATATATATATATATATATATATATATATATATATACTCAAACACAAAATACGAACATAGGATACTTATTGCTGGCCTGTTCGTGTGTTGAGAAATACGTGGGTTTTTTTTTAATTTAAACAAATTACAACATCATGTCATGTGTGTAAGTCTGGGGTCGGCAACCTTTTGAGACGGAAGAGCCAAAAGTTAAAATTTTGACTATTTACCAGTTTTTAAAGAGCCACTGACATTTTTATCTTCAATATTTTATTCTTATATTAGGATTAGGTGAATAAATTTGATTTGTTATTTAAAATAAATAGCTTTAAATTTGAAATAATATTTATTCATATAAAAACATACACTTGTTTCGTCAGAATAATGAAATTAGTAATAAAAAAATAAAAATATAGGACTATCCCAATCCTCTTTAGAAGCTGTTAATTTTTTTTCTCTTTTCTTTTTTTACGGATAACACCGGCTCAGGAGGTGTCTCACATTTGCCAGGCAGGCCTCAACACGACAAACTCCGACCAACTGGCTTGGATATCGGTTTGATTACCGTGTATCGGTCACTTCTGTCCTTTGGTTCTCACCAGGCTTATCTTCCACCCCACAGAGCCCAGGGTAAACTCGCACTCCACCATCCTGTACCCGGCTCAACAGAAGGATCCTTATAATAACTACTTCACTCACGTCAAATTAATTATTACTGACGGTAGGGAAATGCATTTCCCAATTAACGATATTCGAAAAAGTCGGCACTTGGGCAGTGGCAAGTAAGGAATTGTTGCCACAGGGCTGAGGATTTTTATCCTGTTTAAACTTGTGTATCCTTACAGTATAATTTTTGTTATGAGTTTTAAAAATAAAATAACTATTAATATTTGTGCAAGGAGCTGGAGAGCCGCATCGTGACACCAAAAGAGCCGCATGCGGCTCGCGAGCCGCAGGTTGCCGACCCCTGGTCGCGTGTTTCGTAAAATTTAGTTTTATTTTATCTCTGCTATAAGACGTTCTAACCTACAGGCGGTCAAAAGAATTTAAAACATGAAAGCTTTGTATAAGAAATGGTGTCTCGCGTTATGTTTATTTTTATGTGTTTTTTTTTTAAATTTATATTATTAATTTTAAATACATTTCATTTTTAAACAACGTCATTGTTTAGTAAGTATTTTATTAAAATATAATAACTAAAAGAAGTAATTGCTTTTTAATTTGTTTAGTACAAATCTATCTAAAAAAAGAGCTTATTAGCACGTCTATTTGACTATTTTAAAAGGGAAATAAGTCATGGAAGTCGTTTGATAAGTTTGATTGTAGTAGAAAGACGACTCGGCTTTCATAGTGGTTTAAAAACAAAGGGAAAAAGAATATACAATAGCGTGAGGGGGGGGGGGGGTGTCTATAGAATAAAGATAACCCAACCGCAGCTACAGTAATCTTTTTACAAAACAACCATCAAGTCGAAAATGCAAGAAAAATAATTTCTTTTTAATTATATTTTTTTATTATGGTCGGCTTTGGGCCCCTAAATGGCGTTGGACGCCCCCCCCCCCCCCCGCATTGCGGGGTCTGGCGGCACTGTAGTTCCGCCCCTGCCTAGTTGGTATCTTACTCAACCGAAAACTTTTTTTTTTCTGTTTCTAGATCTGTTGGTTTATTTTGTGGCAACGAATGCCTATACTTGATTTGTCATAGATGGGCTATGCAATAGGGGCAAATATCAAGGTGGCCTTTTCATACAATTGGCTGAGGTTGACCTTACCATAAAAGTGGCCGAGATTGGCCTTCCATACAAAAGGCCAATGTTGGGTTTTTCATAAAAGTAAAAGTGGCCCAGGTGGCTTAAGTTGGCCTCTATGGACGTAACATCGCCTCTCGTTGAAATCACGAACACAGCAAAAGACAACTCAATACAAAGTTGTACAATGGCAGTGATCAAATACCTAGTACGATAGTTATGCTGTTATCATAATAACTCCCTCAAGTTTGAACCAGTAAAGTTATTTTGGAAGTTTTAAATGACAACACTATGATAGCAATCTTATTAAAAATGTATAAAATTTCACAAAACTCTTATCACAAGATCACAGAGCTCAAAATTCCTAAAAAAGTATCTATATATATAAAGCAAAGTGGTCGGGTGCCCGATAGGGCACTTCCCGGCGCCGCAGGCGCGTCAAATTTGGCACGATGGTGCCTTCGGGCGATAGAACACGAGGGCCGGTGACGGTTGGCCGAAAAATATACGGAGAGGGGGTCAAAACTGACCTCGACTGACCGGCGCCTTATATGGGCTATATTACGAAAAAAAATTTCCTCCGACGACCCCCCTTGAAATTTTGTGAGGTGGTAGGAGAACGCCTTGGGGTGTCACAAAAAACTCGCCATGTCCGGGAAAAATCGGGAAGTGGGTCAAAACTGACCAGTCGTATTTCCCTATATAATCTTTGTATTTTATGGGAAAAACAGAGGGTCATTTCAAAACGGATTTTAGGGCACTTACCCTCTTTACATCTGGCTAATTTTTGGCATGTTTATAGGAAAATGGCTTGACCGTAGGGCAGACCTGTTGGTCTCACTCAAAGCCCTCGACGAGGGCTAAAAAGTGACCGCGAGTGAAATTCTCTTTATATGAGCTCTATTACGAAAAAAAATTTCCTCCGACGACCCCCCTTGATATTTTGTGAGGTGGTAGGAGAACGCCTTAGGGTGTCACAAAAAACTCGGCATATCTGGGAAAACTTCGTAAAGGGGTCAAAACTGACCAGTTGTATTTCCCTATATAATCTTTGTATTTTATGGGAAAAACAGAGGGTCATTTCAACGCAGACTTTAGGGTACTTAAGCTCAGTATATCTGGCTAATTTTTTGCATGCTCATAGGTCAATGGCTTGACCTTTAGGGAAAACTGTCGGTTACACTCAAAGCCCTCGAAGAGGGCTAAAAAGTGACCGCGAGTGAAATTCTCTTTATATGAGCTCTATTACGAAAAAAAGTTTCCTCCGACGACCCCCCTTGATATTTTGTGAGGTGGTAGAAGAACACCTAGGAGTGTCACAAAAAACTCGGCATATCTGGGAAAACTTCGGAAAGCGGTCAAAACTGACCAGTTGTATTTCCCTATATAATCTTTGTATTTTATGGGAAAAACAGAGGGTCATTTCAACGCAGACTTTAGGGTACTTAAGCTCAGTATATCTGGCTAATTTTTTGCATGCTCCTAGGTCAATGGCTTGACCTTTAGGGAAAACTGTCGGTTACACTCAAAGCCCTCGAAGAGGGCTAAAAAGTGACCGCGAGTGAAATTCTCTTTATATGAGCTCTATTACGAAAAAAAGTTTCCTCCGACGACCCCCCTTGATATTTTGTGAGGTGGTAGAAGAACACCTAGGAGTGTCACAAAAAACTCGGCATATCTGGGAAAACTTCGGAAAGCGGTCAAAACTGACCAGTTGTATTTCCCTATATAATCTTTGTATTTTATGGGAAAAACAGAGGGTCATTTCAACGCAGACTTTAGGGTACTTAAGCTCAGTATATCTGGCTAATTTTTTGCATGCTCATAGGTCAATGGCTTGACCTTTAGGGAAAACTGTCGGTTACACTCAAAGCCCTCGAAGAGGGCTAAAAAGTGACCGCGAGTGAAATTCTCTTTATATGAGCTCTATTACGAAAAAAAGTTTCCTCCGACGACCCCCCTTGATATTTTGTGAGGTGGTAGAAGAACACCTAGGAGTGTCACAAAAAACTCGGCATATCTGGGAAAACTTCGGAAAGCGGTCAAAACTGACCAGTTGTATTTCCCTATATAATCTTTGTATTTTATGGGAAAAACAGAGGGTCATTTCAACGCAGACTTTAGGGTACTTAAGCTCAGTATATCTGGCTAATTTTTTGCATGCTCCTAGGTCAATTGCTTGACCTTTAGGGAAAACTGTCGGTTACACTCAAAGCCCTCGACGAGGGCTAAAAAGTGACCGCGAGTGAAATTCTCTTTATATGAGCTCTATTACGAAAAAAAATTTCCTCCGACGACCCCCCTTGATATTTTGTGAGGTGGTAGAAGAACACCTAGGGGTTTAATAAAAAACTCGGCAATTCTGGGAAAACTTCGTAAAGCGGTCAAAACTGACCAGTTGTATTTCCCTATATAATCTTTGTATTTTATGGGAAAAACAGGGAAATTTTAACACAATTTTTAGGTTACTTAATGTCTGTACATCATGCTAAGTTTTTGCATACACTACTATAGATGACTAGGCCGTATGGAAAAACTGTTGGTCAGACTCAAAGCCCTCGACGAGGGCTAAAAGTTGATCTTGAGTGAAATTCCCCTTATATGATATATATATATATATATATATATATATATATATATATATATATATATATATATATATATATATATATATATAAATAAATTGACGAACGATCCCCTTAATATTATGTGACGTCGTAGACCGACCATGGAGGGTAACAAAAAAACTTTATTCCCGTCGGAAACAGCCATTATAGTCGTTAAATAAGTTCATATAACGTAATTTCTTATATAAGCAAACAATATAAGTAAACAATGACATACGTCATACGTTCAGTTCTCAAGGGAGGTAACGTTTTTAAAATTATTATTTTTCAAATAATTGTATACTATTTTAAACAGAAACAGAAAATGACGAAGTATAGCATTTGTTTTAGTACAAAATTAAGTTGTTAATTTAGTTAAGTATGTTAATTAAATTAATTAATTAATTTCAAAAGGCAATGTAATATAAACTATGAGATATACTGTTCATGAAACCTGTGTAGTTCTAATTCCATTTTAGTTATACATTGCGTACTTTCCAAAATTTCGCTACGAATCTGCATATAAATGACTAACAAAAACTTTTTTTCTAAAGTTAGCATTACTGTTTAAATTAAACTTATTAAACTTATTAAAGCACTCCACACCCAATCCATCGCTAAATAATTAAGTATTCAAATTCTCAAATGCCTTTTAAAAACCTAAGCGAAGCTAGGCAGTATGCCTAGTTTTATATATTTTTAAAAAATTACCAGAGAAAATCTTTTAAATAATATATCACTTTCAAAATTCTGTAAGCTATATACATGCTATATATACATATTGAACTTAATCAAAGTAATTTATCTAATCATATGATAGTTATAAATATCAATAACATTATAGAATAAATAGGTTGTTGAGGCACTATTATGTGACGCATGGAAAAGTCTTCCAGGATGCTAAAGTGAGGTGAAGAAGTTGGCATTTGGAGTGCTGACGGTCTTCGGGTCAACATATTCGTGCGAGGAAGCATTTTCTTGCATGAATATAATAAAAAGTAAGGAAGCCAAACAGTGTTTCTTCCAGGCATTTCTTCGAGGGGCGGACCCCCCGAAGAGAGTCTACCGCATCCCCCCCCACCTGAACAAAAACAAGTTTATTTAGAAATATATACTTTTAACAGTGTCCGCCAGCCCCATCCCCCCTATTTTCAAGTGCCTCATCTCCCCCCTATTTTCAAGTGCCTCATCTCCCCCCTATTTTCAAGTGCCTCATCTCCCCCCCTATTTTCAAGTGCCTCATCTCCCCCCTATTTTGAAGTGCCTCATCTCCCCCCTATTTTCAAGTGCCTCATCTCCCCCCTATTTTCAAGTGCCTCATCTCCCCCCTATTTTGAAGTGCCTCGTCTCCCCCCTATTTTCAAGTGCCTCATCTCCCCCCTATTTTGAAGTGCCTCATCTCCCCCCTATTTTGAAGTGCCTCATCTCCCCCCTATTTTCAAGTGCCTCATCTCCCCCCTATTTTCAAGTGCCTCATCTCCCCCCGGAGCAAAACGTCTGGAAGAAACACCGAGGCAAACTAACAAATAAAAATCTAGAGGCGTGCTTGAAACTGAAAACAAGTTATGAGCCAGGTTTAAATAAACTTTCAAAAGGCTTGCAAGGCAAAACTATTGTAAATATTATTCAAAAATTATAGTTATGTAATTTGATTACTGATTTTATTATTCTAGCAGAGCTAGTTAAAATACTTTAATATGTTTTGTGGCAGTAAAAGATGGGTGAAGGTCAAATAAACGTGTCAAAAGTCTGGGTGGGGAGTGGAAAGGATATTTTTCCGAGAATGACAAAGGGCCAGTGGAGCATTTTCAATGTAGGGAAACAAATTAAGTTGATTAGTTAAAAGAGTGTTTATTTATGTACTGGTCGCATTGAGTTTTCAAAAGGTTGCTGTGTGAAAAATGAGGGGAAAGAAACAATATTTAGAACTTATAATAAGTAAATGAATAGATATTCGAAATTGATGATGGGGTGGGTGGTGGGGTCGTTGAAACAGTTAAAGGAATGTGGGGTTATCATGTCTGAGGGTGAAGAGGACAGGCGGGAGAGGGAGGGAGGGGGTAGATGTGTCTGGCGAGGCGTGGAGAGGGTGTCTGTGTTTTTAGGGCAAGCCAAGCGTCATACTTTTAAATACGCAGACTTTTTTTTTTTAAATAATTTTTTTTTCCATAAAACAAAATACAACATATTTATAGTGACATTGTTTACATAAATTTGAATGAATAAGTACATGTGTTATTTATATACAGGAAGAAGGTGGAAATACAACATTTTTACAGTACGCTGATTTGCGTTTTTTTTAGTTATATACAAGAAGCGAAAAAAAAAGAGATACAATTTATTTACAGTGACTTCTTTAACTTTTCTTTTAGTAAATAAATAAATAAATCATATGTGCGAATAAAAAAAAAAAAAACTTTCATTTCATTTCATTAAGGTAGTACATATATAAAGCTCTGGTGTATGTAGTTAGATGGACTCGGGGTCGTTAATCTTATTTGATCCAGATTGAACTTGGGACTTACGGGTTAGCAGTCCAGTTCTCTGCCACTGGACCACTTTTTCTCCATACTACGGAGGTGAGAAAATAATAATTGTCGTAGGGACGGTTGTCTAGCGGGGTAGAGATTTAAAGAGGGGTGGGTGCGTTAGGCATGATTTACCAAATGGGATGGGTGGATGGAGAGGGTGGGGGGGGGGGGTCATGATCTAGTGCCTGTGTAAGTAAACAAAACTTTTAATGTCAGTGGCTGAGCAGGGGCAGGTAGGGTGGTGTGTTCTTGTCGCGTGCTGGGGTGTGTAGTTACAGTAGGAGTTTCTTTTAAAGGGCAACAATTTTTCTTCCAATGTTCTCGTGAGTTCAAATATGTTCATACCTGTTGTTGTAGGTAAACAACCAGTTCAGAAAAAAGAAATGAGAAAAATGGTGGTTGGGGGGGGGGGAGGTTATGAACTATAGTTGGCGTCAGTAAACATAACTTTTTATGTGAGCGGCTGAGCTGGTTCGGGTAGGTTTGGTGTGTTCGAGTCACGTTCTTGGGGGGGGGGGGTTGCTGTGGTGATTTCGTATAGGGGTAAACAGATTCCTTACAGGTGTTCACAAATGGTAATAAAAATTGGTTCATACATGCAATTATTTTCTCTTTGTAATGCACATCTCAAATGTTTGCATTTTAATACGGTAAAACATATATGGACAAAACATTATTTAGTACCATAACATAGATGGGTACTAAGGAGGTTAGGGCAGAAAAATGTTGGTAAAAACAGTGATCCAGTTGTGTATAAAACGATTTTGGAAGGGGGTCAGTGCTGGGGTGTGGGGTTACAAAGGAAGTTACTTTTTAGAGGTCAAAAAATCATTACAAATGTTCTCATAAAATAATTTGGATATGCTTATACCTGCTGTTGAAGGTGACAATCAGGCAAAAAGGGGAGAAAGTGGGGGGGGGGGGGAGGTGTTATGAACTGTAGTTTACGTCAGTAAACAAGAACTTTTAATTTCAACAGCTAAGCTGGGGAGGGTAGGTTTGGTGTGTTCGAGTCACGTGCCTGGGGGGGAAGGGTTGCTGTGGAGTTTTCGTATAGAGGTAAACAAATTCCTTACAAGTGTTCACATATTAAGTTCAAGGTGACAAACAGACTTGAAAACAGAAAAAAAAGTAAAAATGTATACGAAAATAATCTTTTCTCTTAGAGTTGTACATTTCAAATGTTTGCATTTTAGCGGGGTAATACATATATAGAACTAACATTATTAAATACCATAAAATAGTGGGGACTAAGGAGGTTTGGGCAGAAAAGCTGTTGAATAAAACAGGGGGGGGGGTTATAAGGTTTATTTTACATGTAAAGAATAGGGGTTCGAAAAGAGGTAAGGTCATATGGGTTGTAAGGTTGGGGTTGTGAGGGCAGATACATTAGAAGTGGGAGGGTTGGTGAGGCACCCGAGGCGGTGCATTTTTAAACTGTTTTGATGTTTGGGTTGTGTGTGTATGTATGTATGCGTGTGTATTTATGTGTTTTGTTTGTCGAGTCGTCTTTTAAAAATCAGGTCCAATGTCTGTGGCGTAATATGTCTGTTGTCGAAATGGGTTCTGAGTCTGTTAGTCCAAATAGTTTGTCTGTAGGTCGCCACGATCTCTGCTTTCTGCTCTAGTTCTTTTCTGTCTTTGTGTTTGGGCAGTTTGTTTAGTGTTATCGCTACGTCTACGTCAAGGGTCTCGTTTCTGGTCACTATTTGGGTCTCTAGAGCAGGGGTCGGCAACCTTTTGAGGCCGAAGAGCCAAAAGTTACATTTTACCAAATTTCCCGGTTTTTAAAGAGCCACTAACATTTTTATCTGAATATAATATACGAGCCGGCCCGCGGCATAACATACGCCGCTATTTAGTTGTTTTATTTTCTACTTTTCAGTAATTCATAATTTGTGAATTCGACAGTACCAACGCTGCCACTGAAAATATTTCTTTAAAACACTATAAGTAGCTCGTTAAGGACCATAACCCCCCCCCTTCCTTCCCCCCCCCTTACGTTTAAAATCGTTGGCTCTGCTTGTAAACATTTAGAGTGAACACAGCTCACTAAGACCATGTAGGGGTGGGGAGAGAGGGAGCGCGTTTACAGCTTGTTTTCTAGCGGCTCCCAGAAGAGAATTATATATATAGATATGGTTAGGATTTTATCAATATATATATACATATATATGTTTATATATATACACACACACACACACACACACACATATATATATATATATATATATATATATATATATATATATATATATATATATATATATATATATATATATATATATATATATATATATATATATATATATATATGTGTTTGTGTATAAGTGTAAATGTGTACAAGCTTTCATCATTGCCGACTTCATGGTAAGGATGTTTATCTATAGTTTGTTAATAATACAGTTGGTTGTAGCAATTTTTTTTTCTCCGTGGCTAGCATGTTTACGTCATGGTGTCGCCGCTCCCCCCCCCCCCCCCCCCCCCCCCCCCCTCCTCATGTAATAATTGTCGATTTGAACTTAAAAGGCTATTTAAATTTAATTAATCGTTACTGGAACCGGAAAAAAAAGCATTTTTCTTCGGTACATTTTCCTTTTTTTGAATTGGTGTCACCCCCCCCCCCAAATGCGGTCCGCACCACCCGCTCCGTCCTCGCTATGCCCCTGCATTGGTTTCATCGTGATATTTTTTTCAGACTTTTCGAAATTAAGTAATTTACCACCATTCGCCGTGTCTTTGACAAAAAGAAGTATTTTTTTTCTAAACAAACCACTTCTTCAACCAGTTTTACATTTAGCTCGTTTAATTTCTTTGTGATATATACCATCAAGTTGAAGTTTCAATTCAGAATGGACAATTTAATAGGAAATACATTGAACTAGTGAGTAACTAAATATTCTCATAGAATAGCGATTGTTTATGTTTATTATTATATCGTTCATTACCGAATGTTGCAGAACATTTTTTTAATTTTGAAAATATAAAAAAATAATTAATAATATGTGTGCATGAAGCAGAAGAGCCGCATCTTGACATCAAAAGAGCCGCAGGTTGCCGACCACTGCTCTAGAGTATTTTTAATTGTCTGAATGGCGGGGCAGTCTAGGTAGATGTGGCATTCTGATTCTAAATAGTTTTGTCTACATAAAGTACATTCTCTTGGCAAACATAATCTTTTTTTTTTTTTTTTTTTTTTTTTTTTTTTTTTTTTTTTTTTTTTTTTTTTTTTTTTTTTTTTGAAATACTTTTATTTGCAATTAAAACAAGTACATCAACATCAAATTTTTTAACGTAATTTTGAACACCAAATGAAAACGAAAGGTTTTGCAAATGTACATAATGAATATTTACATGAAGTCATGTATTTGATTTTAAAAAAAAATTGCAAAGGATGACAGTAAAAGGGGTGAAGGTCAAATGAAAGTATCAGAAGTCTGGGTGGGGAGAGGAAAGGAAATTTTTCAGAGAGGGTCAATGGGACAGTGAAGCATTTTCTATGTAGGGAAACAACTTAAGTTGACTAGTTGAAAGGGTGTTGTAGTGGTCGCATTGAGTTTTCAAAAGGTTGCAGTGTGAAAGATGAGGGGAAAGAGACAAGATTTAGAACTTTAAATAAGTTCTGGATATTGATGTTGCGGTGGGTGGTGGGGTCGTTGGAACAGTTAAAGGGATTGTGGGGTTATCATGTCTGGGGGTAAAGTGGATAGAGGGGGAGAGAGGAGGGGGTAGATTTTTTATTTATTTTTATTTTTATTAATTCAATTGTTTTCAAACATAATCTTAAAGACATTTGAAGGCTAAGGACTAAAGGAACTATCTTTAATTTGTATCTTCTTGCTATTAATAATATAGCTGGTTGGTACTAGTCACTACTAATTATTGTATCAAAATCTAACAATCACTAGGAGTTGCAATTAATATTTTATTATTAATCACCAAAACTTTGGAATTTCTTTTTTGTAATTTCTTTTTTTATAATTAATACTGACATTTGTTTACTTGTTTTTGTATAAATATATATTAATGTATTTTTCTTTTTGTTTTATAATTTAATATTATAATAACCGCCCTTTAAAATACTTTATTGTTTGTTTTCTCCCCTGATAAAAAAGTTCCACGTGCGAAATACTTTGACACAAACAAAAGACGAGAGCAAACCGCTGTGAACAGTGTTACACATTGGTGCACTCTCGTGACTAACACTAATATTCTGTGTCAGTTTTTAGTTCCTTATAGTGTGTGTGGGGGGGGGGGTGGGTGTAATGGAATCTAGTAAAGGGGAGTTGAATGTTTGGGTGATTTTGGTGGTGTCTATTTTTGTATCTAGTTTAGATTTGGGAGATTTTTAGTTTTGGAGAATTTATTGTGGGAGTATTTAGTGTGGGATTATTTAGTGAGAGAACATTTAGTGTGGGATAATTTAGTGTGGGAGAATTTAGCGTGGGAGAATTTAGTGTGCGAGAATTTAGTGTGGGAGAATTTAGTGTGGGAGAATTTAGTGTGGGAGAATTTAGTGTGGGGGAATTTAGTGTGGGAGAATTTAGTGTGGGAGAATTTAGTGTGGGAGAATTTAGTGTGGGAGAATTTAGTGTGGGAGAATTTAGTGTGGGAGAATTGATTGTGTTGTGTTGTAGTGTAGGCAAGGGAAATGATTTGAGTGTGTGTATATATAAATAAATCTACGGTGGGTGTGATGGGGTTTACTTTGTTCTTTGGGTAAGTTGAGTGGGGGTGTTTGGATTAGTGCGGGGTGGGGGAGTTGTCCTTCTGTTGAGGATTAATCGACCTCCGGATCATGTGACAATGTGACGGATTGCGTCATTTGTATAACAGTGCTTTGTTTATTTCTTAATCTAAGACTGAATAGTAGGGAAAAACATGTCAAATACCCTATATAGTAACGAGCTTTCACAAGCCTAAATTACAAAAGTAAGAGTACACTTTTTAAGCTATAATACTAAACACAAAGCTTTCTACTGCTAGTCCGAATGTCTCGAGTTCCGGGCTCAGTTCTGTTGGGCTCCGTGAGTTCACCCAGCTCTGATGGGTACCTGACGCGCCTTAGGTAACTAAGACGGATAGGCTTAGTACTGACCACATTATCTCCCTGTATGTCGAGGTGATTGAAGCACGATCTTCACTTTATCTGCCATTTGTGTATTGGGCACGAAGGGGAAAAGATTATGAAGATAAGTTAAATAAAAAGCGCAGGTCGATCAGTGGCGGAACTAGAAAAAAAGGGGCCACCCCGCAAAAAAAAATTTAGCCTCCCCCCATATAAAATTTTAGGCCTATATATGTGTATATATATATATCTATCTCTCTCTCTCTCTCTCTCTCTCTCTCTCTATATATATATATATATATATATATATATATATATATATATATATATATATATATATATATACTCAAACACAAAATACGAACATAGGATACTTATTGCTAGCCTATTCGTGTTTTAAGAAATACGTGGGTTTTTTTTTTTAAACAAATGACAACATCATGTCATGTAAGTGCATTCGCGTGTTTCGTAAAATTTAATTTTAATTTATCTCTGCTTTAAGATCGTAGTGTACATTCCCTTGAATAAAAACTGATCTAAAGGTTAAAATAAATAAATCATATATTACAAAGATCAGAATTGCATTCAAGAATTAATATTAGTTAATTGTGTAGAAAACATTTTTATAAAATATTTTATATTTTTATAAAAAAAAACGGGATTTTTGTGAAATATAAAAAATTATAAATAACTTTAAAAACAACTGCTAGGTTGAAATTTAAAGCTTGTTTTTATCTTACCTAACCACTTTTCTAATGGTTTTTTTTTTTTAAATATTAATTTCATATAGATAAATACCCAAACCTTACGATAACCCTAGCACAAGTGTCGGCAACCTTTAGAGACGGAAGAGCCAAAAGTTACAATTTACAAATTATCACAGTTTTTAAAGAGCCACTAACATTATTTTTTTTTCAATATTTTGGTATTTGATAAGGATTTGGTAAATACATTTGACTTTGTTTTAAAATAAATAGCGCTAAATATGAACTTATTATTTCATATAAAAACAGACAAATGTTTCGCACAAAAACAGTTTTAGCTAGATCTGCTATGAAAAAATTAGAAATCACATAATATAACTATAGGACTATCCCAATCCACTTTAGAAGCCAATAACTTTTTGTTTCTTTCTTTACGGACACCACTGGTTCAGTAGGTATCTTTCATAGCCAGGCAGGCCTCAGCACGGCAAACTCCGACTAACTGGTTTGGTTATCGGTTTGATTACTGTATCGGTCGCTTGTCTTTCGGTTCTCACAAGGCTTATCTTTCACCCCACACGAACCCAGAGTCCAGTATCTTATAGCTCAACCTCAGGAAACTAATAACTGACATACTTCGTCACTCAGGTAAAACTAGTGCATACTGACTGGTAGAGGAATGCATTCTGAATAAAATAACATTCCCCATCTAACGACAATCGAGAGGGGCGGCCCTTGGACAGTGGCAAACATGGAATAGTCGCCATGGTGCTGCTTACAGCGGCTGTGGGGCTGGGCCTGGTGCCCAAGCGGCTGCCGGTATACTTTCTACCTCACTTATTCTCACTGTTCTCTGATGAGTTTTTTAATCCTATTTAAAGTTGTTTTTAATCACAGAATAATATTTTTAAGAGTTTTGTAAATGAAACTAAATAATTATTAATCATCGTGCATGGAACTGGAGAGCCGCACCAGGGCATCGGAAGAGCCGCATGCGGTTCGCGACCCTACCTTAACAAATTTTTTTTTTTTTTTTTTTTTTTTTTTTTTACTTAACATATTAAGTGAGACTTAAGTAATGCAGATATACAAGAACACTTCTCATCGCGGGAGTAGCAATCGCTGAAGAAATATTCTTGGTATTAATATTATAGATGTTTGATACTAGTGTTTACTAATTACATTATTAATATCTAACAATTTCTAGGAATTGTAATTAACATCTTTTTATTAATCACCAAATGTATTAGATATTTTTCTTTGAGTACAATTTTTTATAATTAATTTTCACGTTTGTTTACTTGTTTTTGTTTCAGTATATATTAATATTTTTTTTCTTTTCTTTATGTTGTTTAATTTTATAATTACCTCCCTTTAAAAAAAATATGTTTTTTTTTTTCCCCTGACAAAAAAGTTCTACACGCTAGATATGACAGAAACAGAAGACGACAGCAAACCACTGTGAAGTGTGTGACACCTTGGGTGTGATGGTTTTGAGGTGTAGGTTTCTGAAGGAGTCTATTGTGTCTGTTAGAGCGTATTTCCTACGCCATTGAATTCTGTTGTATAGTGGGGTTGAGAGTTTTTGAACTAACTTTTTGTAAATGTTTTGTGATTTTTCGTGTACAATTTTTTCGTAGTTGTTTAATATTTGTAAGCATTCTGTGTAAAAGGGACTATGTTTTTGTAATTTGGAGTTGTGTTATTGATTTTTGTAAGTGTGTTGAGCTGAATGCCTATATAGCAGTAAACTAAAGGGTGAAAGTTTGGTTGACAAATTATTCTGCTAATGTGTGTTAGTCTGAATGTATTGATTTTGGTCTGTATATCGTGCAGGTTTATTCCTCCATGAAGTTAGTTTTGTACTAGCGTGTTGTGGCTAATGTTTGTAATTGTGGTCTGAAATATGTACTCTCTAATGATTTTATTCAGATGTTTAATTATTGGCTTTGGGGTTGTTTTAGCCGTGGCTATATAGGTAATTTTTGGGATGACGTACCTATTAATTATAGATGACCTAGCAAAAATCGTTGTTGAGCTAAATTTATAAAGTGCTATGGTGCTCTCGGTTTATTAGATGTAGTATTCGAAAAGAAGCAACTTAATTCGCAACCGAGTCAAAGGTCTTTAAGTCAGAAAGTCCGCCTACCCCCCCCCCCCCCATCTTCTTATAGAATCGTTATTTGAGTGTGTGGGTAACAAGCAAATAAATATAGGCCTTTGTTTACAAGGGTTTGTTTTATTCTTTAGCAAGATAAACTAATGGGATATGAAATAAATGAAGACTATCAGTGTACACATTCAGCTTGTTACAATAGAATGAACACACTCGTAAAATGTTGTGTTTTTAACTAATATTTCTTATATTAATAACATTTTGGATCCCGCACAGTCTACTTGGTGAATTTAATCAACCACTGTTCAATTAATAATATCCACCTTTGGCTTATAATGTTTAAGACAGCTTAGATATATCTTTATTTTATATTTTAAATAGACATAATGGCCTTATAATATAATACAAATATAACGGAATACAAAAGCGGAGAAAGGTAGTATCGATATCGCTAACACTTAGGCCTACGAGTTCTATTTTTTAGTCGGGTTTTACAGCTTTTAAACGTATGAAGAAGAAAGTAAAAACATGTGTGAAAATAATATTAAAAATGTACCGACTCACACTAAATTCAAATTAAGTCTGAAAGTTTTCTTTTTTTAATTGATCTAAATCCCAACGGATATAGCGACGAAATATTAGCGATACCGCTTTTCTCGATTTTTAGATTTAATCCTCTACTACAGGGGTCTCCAAACTTTTCAGTCTGAGGGCCGCATTAACTATTGAATTTCAGTTCGGGGGCCAGATTCTAACAGGCATGTCTTTGATTTTTCTGGGCAAAGTTCCTCATCATCACCAACAAACTATTTTTCCTTGGACAAAATCATCTCCGCGGGCCGGATGAGAGGACTTCGCGGGCCGTAGTTTGGAGACCCCTGCTCTACTAGATCTATAATGCATGACGAAAAAGATGATTTTCGTTTTTAAAAAATTAAACTAAAAATAGTACAGTCTTACTAAAATCAACCTTGGTGTCATTATTTTTAGTTGTAAATCATTCTATGTATAACTTAATTTCAACTTTGTGTTGCGTTATCGTATACCTAATTCAATCATTAGTAGCACGTAGTATAGGCCGCAACATATTAGCTAAACTCATACAATTTTTACTATTTTAAAATGGTTAATTTGTTATCTTTGAATCTACTCATTTACTAGTTTAATTATTAACATTCTTTAAGAAAAAAAATGTATAAAAATTGGTGAAATAATTCCTATAAAATGGAGGAACATAAAAATGCGGTATTGATACCGCTAATAAGGTACCTAGTTTGTGAGACATTTTGCATAGTCTGCTAAACGGTTAAACCTAAAATAAGTATGTTAGTTAGAAAGCTTAATAAAAAATGAAGATAATCCCACTAAAAACAGAGTTAGTCTCAATGTTTTACTATTTTAAGTAAAATTTTGTAAGCTCACCTTAAACTCAATATGAGATTTACAAAAAATAAAAATTATACGGCGGTAACGGTCAATAACCGCTGCTAATAAGGAGGGCATATATGATTGGAATCAAAATCGCGTTCTATCATTTTTTAAACGGTTAACATAGCGATGCGAACGACTACATTTGGCTTTGATGTTTTTTTAGAGCCTGTGACATCATATTTTAATTATTATTGCAACTAGTTAAATAATATGGTAATAGTTATGCGAATCTTCAGTGAACACGCAGTAAATATGCAGATATAATTAGGATCTGTTTGAAGATTTTAATATCTTTGTATTAATATTACAGCTGGTTGATACTAGTGACTACTAAATTTTTAAATTAACAGCTAACAATTAATTGGAGTTGTAATTCACATTTTTTATTAATTACCAAAAGTTTAAATAGTTTTCTTGTAACTTTATTTCTTTTATAATTTATACTAACGTGTGTTTATTTTTTGTTTGTTTCAATATATATTAATATATTTTTTACTTCTTTTTATCGTTTAATTAAATAATTATTTCCCTTCATAAAAAACACATTCTTTGTTTTTTCCCCTGACAAAAAAGTTCTAAGCGCGAGATATTTTGACAGGAACAAGACGACAGCAAACCGCTGTGAACTGTGTTACACCTTGGCGCACTCTTGGGACTAACACCAATGTTCTGCAGGGGGGGGGGGGGGGGAGTGTGTGATGGAATTAAGTAAGGGGTAGTTGAATGTTTGGATGATTTTGGTTGAGTCTATTTGTGTATCATGTTTAGATTTGGGAGATTTTTATTGTGTGAGAGTTCAGTGAGGGAGAATTTAGTGTGGGAGAATTTAGTGTGGGATAATTTAACGTGGGAGAGTTTAGTATGCGAGATTTTAGTGTGGGGGAAGTTAGTGTGTGGGGAATTTAGTGTGGGAGAATTTAGTATGGGAGAATTTTGCTATTATTATTGTGTGGGATTGTGTTTATGGATGGCTCTTTGTTACTGAATAGCATTGTCAAGTGTAGGGAATGCCCATCTAAGTGTCCCTTTGATTTTGTTGTTTTCATGATAGTCCTATAGCAGGGGTCGGCAACCTTTTGAGACGAAAGAGCCAAAAGTTACAATTTACAAAATTTCCCAGTTTTAAAGAGCCACTAACATTACTTTTCCAATATTCTGGTATTTGATTAGAATTGAGTAAATAAATTTAATTGTTTATTTGAAATAAATACCGTTAAATATGAACTAATTTTGATTCATAGATAAACATGTTTCGCACAAAAAACGTGTTTTATCTAGCTGCTCTGGTTAAGTTAGTTATCAAATAATATAACTATAGGACAATCCCAATCAACTTTAGAAGCCAATAACTTTGGTTTTCCTTACTCTACGGATACCATGGGCTTAGGAGATGTCTCCCATAGCCAAGCAGCTCTCAACTCTGACTAACTGACTTGGATATAGGTTTGATAACCGAATCGGTCGCTTCTGTCCTTCGGTTCTCACAGTGCTTATCTTCCACCCTACTTGTTCCCCACAGTCCAGTACCTGGCTCCACCGTAGGATACTATAACTAAGTACTTCGGTAGAGGGATGCATTCTGAATAAAATAACATTCCCCATTTAACGATATTCGAAAAAGTCGGCACTTCAGCAGTGGCAAGAATGGAACAGTCGACACGGGGCTGGCTACAGCACGGCTGTGGGGCTGGGCCTGATGCCCAAGCGGCTGCCCGTATACTTTCTACCTTACCTATTCTCACTGTTCTCTGATGAGTTTTTTTAATCCTATTAAATTTGTTTTTCTTTACAGTTTAATATTTTTATGAGTTTTGAAAATGAAACTATACAATTATTAATCATTGTGCATGGAAGTGGAGGGACGCACCATGACATTAAAGGAGCAGCATGCGGCTCGCGAGCCGCAGTTTACCGACCCCTGCGTTAACATATTATGTGAGACTTCAGTAAATACGCAGATATAAGAACACGCAGCCGAAAAACACCATTAAGCATCACTTATTCAATCTTCTTGGTATTTATATTATAGCTGGATGATACTAGTGTTTACTAATTATTGGATTAACAACTAACAATTACTAGGAGTAATAATTAACTTTTTGTTATTAATCATCAAATTTTTAAATATTTTTTCTTGTAATTTAATTTTTTATAATTAATTTTAACGTTTGTTTACTTGTTTTTGTTTCAATATATATTAATACTTTTTTCTTTTCTTTTTTATCGTTTAATTTTATCATTACCTCCCTTATAAAAAAAAACATTGTTTGTCATTTCCCCTGATAAAATAGTTCTACGCGCGAGATATTTTGACAGAAACAGAAGACGACAGCAAACCGCTGTGAACTGTGTTACACCTTGGTGCACTCTAGGGACTAACACTAATATTCTGTGTCAATGTTTAGTTTCACGTGGGTGGGGGTGGGGGAAGCGTTTGATCGAATCTAGTGTGGGGGAATTGAATGTTTGGGTAATTTTGGAGGAGACTATTTTTATATCGAGTTTAGATTTGGGAGATTTAAAGTGTCGGAGAGTTTAGTATGAGAGAATTTAGTTTGGTAGAATTTAGTGTGAGAGAATTTAGTGTGGAAGAATTTAGTGTAAGAGAATTTAGTCTGAGAGTTTAGTGTGCGAGAATTTATGTGGGTGAATTTAGTGTGTGGGAATTTAGTGTGTTTCTCTGGACATCAAATCTTCTAATTGTTCTTGATTTCCGTGAACTTACCACTTCACAAATGTTTAGTTTTCAAATCCAGCCATTTCATTTGAAGCGAACCAGCATCAATTCTAAATGGCTCAATGTTGATCTCATTTGTTTTTGTGTTGAGAGAATCTACTATGAACACCATAGAACTTGCATTTGTTTTGAATTGCTCAAATCTCTCAATTCTATCTAGATCTATCCTTTATTTTTTTATTCTAATGCTGAAGTAATTGGTTTCATTGGTTTCATCATAAAATTGTCTTCATATGTATCGAAATTAAGTAATTTATCGCTCTCCGTGTCTTCAACAACAACAAAATAAATAAAAAATAAAATAAAAAAATAAAAAATAATTTCGAAACAATCTACTTCTTCAAGCAATGGCGTAAGCTGTGTTTTCCCTTCCTTGCAGTTTTGCGATTCGCTCGTTTAGTTTCTTTGTAATATTCACGATGTACTTGCATGTTTCAATTCGGGATGGGCAAGGTTATAGGAAGTACATTAAAATAGGGAGTAACTAAATATCCTAATATGTAAAAGCCCATGTGCGCACTTCTCTCTCTCTCTGTCTGTTTCTTTCTCTCTCTCTCTATCTCTCTCTCTCTCTCTGTCCACAAAATATTTTCGCAGAATTTTCAGCATATATGGAGAACTTGATATGGGGTTTTGTTGAAAATAATATGTAAGATGTTTTTAATGTATAAACACAATTTTATTTGAAGAAGAATAAAGGGGCGTATTCGAATGTAGTAAAACAGTTTTAATTATGCAACCGGAAAGTGTTTATAGTTGTGAAAAAGAACGCACGAAACAATGCCGTTACCAATGTTTACACTAAGGAAAGAGCAAAGAATTAATGACGCCATCTTCCGAGTTTAGAATATAAAGAATCGAACTATTTCCTTCAAATATGATTTAGATCTAATTACGCTATAAAATGTATACAATACAATTTTCTCGGCCTAAACTTAAAACAAATATCTATTAGGATTCTAGATCTAGATCTAGATATTCTAGTTCTTCTAGATCTAAATATTCTAGAACTTCTAGATCTAGGGGTTTTAGATCTAGATGATCAAGATCTACGGAAAACTAGACTTAGACAGATCTAGACCCTACCTAGATCTAGAATGTATTCCAATAATAAATTTCTATACTAAACTATTTCAGGCCTTAATTACTTTATTGAAATCTCTGTTTAGCTATGCAATTGGCTAATCTATACATATATATTAAGCAAAGTTATCGGGTGCCTGATAGGGCACTTCCCGGCGCCGCAGTCGCTTCAAATTTTGCAGGATCTTGCCTTGGGGCGATATAACACAGGGGGCCGGTGCCGGTTGGCCGAGTGGTCCACGATGAGGGGTCGAAACTGACGTCGACTGACCGGCGCCTTATATGAGCTAGGCATCGAAAATATTTCCCACGTAGGAACCTCTTCATAACTTTTGAGATCGTAGTGGACTCCGTAAGACCTTTAGAACTGACCGGTCCGAATGTTTCCTACATCACATCAATCTCTCTGAAAACGGGCTATAAACAACAAACAACAACAACAACAAAAAATTCTCTAAAATTAGCGTTACTGTTTAAACGTCAGCACTACACATATCAGCCAAATACTAATTAATTAAGCATTAAAATTCTCAATGTTTTTGAAAACCTAAGCGAAGCTAGGCAGCATGCCTAGTTCTAATAGAATGGTGAGTGTTTATTGTTTATATTTATTATTATATCGTTCATTACCGAGTGTTGCAGAGCAACATTTTAATGAGTTCTGAAAATAAGATAATTATTAATTTGTGTGCATGGAGCCGTAGGTTGCCGACCCTGACCCAATACATTTGTTTATTTTATTTATTTATTTATTTTTTAATCTAATATATAACGTTCAATTCTTTTTTATTTATTTGCAATTTAAAACAAGTACATTAACAGCAGCAAATTTAACATAGTTGAATTTATACATAATATATACAAATAGAACGATAGTTTTTAAGTCCATTTTTGACAGGTGTTTTTTAGGAGGGGTGCTTTTGCGGGTGGGTGAGGGGGTGGGGGGTGGTCCATTTCATCTATCTGCTCACAAAAAAATTCGCAGACATAAGTTCTAAAATGCTGTACGGCTTGGACTAACCAGTTATTCGATAGTCTTGGTATTGATATAACAGCTGGATGATACTAGCTACATTTAAGTATTGTTGTTGGATTGACATCAACAATTACTGGAAGTTGTAATTAACTTTGTGTGGTAAATCACCAAATGTTTAAATTACTTTTTTACATTTATTTTTTTATAATTAATATTAGTGTCGGTTTACATGTTTATGTTTAAAATGTATTAATAATTTTTTCTCTTTATTTTATCGTTTAATTTTATAATTACCTCCCCTTTAAAAAAACATTGTTAGTTTTCTTCCCTGACAATAAAGTTCCACACCGGAGATACTTTCAAACACAAAAGAGACAGCAAACCGCTGTGAACTGTTACACTTTGGTGCACTCTCGGGACTAAAACTAATAATCTGTGTCAATGTTTATTTTCATGTGAGGGGGGGGGGGGAGGTGTGTGATGGAATTTTGCTCAAGGTTGGGAATAGTTTTCACTAGCAATAACCAATAATAATCCATTACATGGTATCCATTACACATATGTGTGTGAGACTTCAGTAAACACGATAATTTAGAGTGGAATATTCATTGTGGGAGAATTTGGTGCGGCGGAATTTAGTGTGGAAGAATTCAGTGAGCGATAATTTAGTGACGGAGAATTTAGTTTGGCAGAATTTAAAGTGGGAAAATTTAGTGTGGGCGAAATGATTGTGTTGTGTAGGCAAGGCAAATGATTTGCATCGGTGTGTGTACAATTATATCTACTGTTGGTGTGAATGGGTTTACTGTGGGTATGTTAGTTGAGTTGGGGGTGTTAGGTATCAGTAGGGGGTGTGTTTGCTTTTTTTTTTGGGGGGGGGGGGATTAATGGACGCATGTTGTGTGTGTCGCGGGATTAGTGGACGCATTTTGTGTGTGGGTGGGATTAGTGGACGCATGTTGTGTGTGGGTGGGATTAATGGACGCATGTTGTGTGTGTGGTGGGATTAGTGGACGCATCTTGTGTGTGGGTGGGATTAGTGGACGCATGTTGTGTGTGTGTGGTGGGATTAGTGGACGAATGTTGTGTGTGTGTGTTCGGGATTAATTCAGGTGTGGGGATCAGAGTTCCTTCTTAGGCTTCCCCTCCCCCCCCCCCCCACCTTCGCCTACCGCGAACGAAATAGAATGTTTATAGAAAGTATATACTTTTACCAGTTACCCCTCTTCCCCCCCCCCACCCATCCTGGGAGAAAAAGACTGAAATAAACACAGTATGATGGACTCTGCTATAATACACAAGAGGAAAAAGAAAGCGCATTTCTTCTGTCCAGACATCCAGTGTACATTTCTTCTCTCCAGACATCCAGTGTACATTTCTTCTGTCCAGACATCCAGTGTACATTTCTTCTGTCCAGACATCCAGTGTACATTTCTTCTGTCCAGACATCCAGTGTACATTTCTTCTGTCCAGACATCCAGTGTACATTTCTTATGTCCAGACATCCAGTGTACATTTCTTCAATCTTTCTCGCGGGTCAGAGTTGTTGCCCTTCAGGGTGTGGTCTATAATCAACCTTCGGATCATGTGACTTATTACGTTACTTGTATAACGGTGCTTTTGTTAGCCCTATATCTAAGACTAAATAGTAAGGGGAAAAACATGTCTTAAACCCTTTATGTTAACGAGTTTTTACAAGCGCTAAAACGGGGTGGTGGCTGCTGACACGTTGTCACCTTCATTAACTTTAGCTGTTTTTGATGTTTTCTTCTTTTCTGGGCTGTCCTCTTTCTTCCTTTTGGTTGTTGATGTTTCCACGATTGTTTGTTGTTGGTGTTTCCACGATTGTTTGCTGTGGTGAATTTTGAGGGCCGGAAGTTTCTTTCTGTGGTGTCGAGATCTGTGTGGTGACTGCATACATGCTTGTTACTGGCTGTTGTGCTGCTTCGCCATGGTCAGTTGCTGGCGTCTTCAAGACCGTTGATTCAGATGTTGGCGTGTTCAAGACCGTTGATTCAGATGTTGGTGTCTTCAAGACCGTTGATTCAGATGTTGGCGTGTTCAAGACCGTTGATTCCGATGTGTTCATGACTGGACTTTGGGGAACGGAAATGACTGGCTGTATTGCGATCCCTGTTGTAACAGGAGTTGTTGATTTTGTAGTTGATCGTGGTGCTGGTTTTAGGGTTGTCGGCTGCGTTGTTTTTGCTGGAGCTGTTGATTGTGCTGTTGGGTTTTCCTGCAGTGGTGTGTCTGAAGACGTTTGTTGGCAATGGTTCGTCCAGTGTAGGGTGGGGGAACAGATTTGACACGCTTGTCTTCTCCCGGCGATAGAGATTGGGATAGTGAGTGATTTGTTTTTGTAGTTTATTCGGGTGTAGTGTGGGATAGTTAGTGGGTTATCGGTGTAGACAGAGAGGCTGCGATTATTAGTGTGTTAGATTGTGTTTATGGATGGCTCTTTGTCACTATATGGGCCTAGCGCTTGTATGAGTGTAGCGTGGTTGAGTGTAGGGAGTGCCCATCTAATGGTCCCGTTAATTTTGTCGTTTACATGAAGTGAGAACTGCAATGTATATGGACCGTGTGTTCTGCAAGTGTTGTGCATTGTGGTGACGTCTAGGGCTTGTGAGAGGAAGTACCAGGTGTCAGCTCTGCCAGGATTTAGTAGAAGAGTTTGATGATTGCTGATGAACTGTCTTATTATATGGCCTCGCAGGTTTGGTTGACCTCTTGGGGTAATGAGTGCTTTCACGGTGGGTGTTTCAACTGAATGGGGGTCTGGGCATTCTTCCTGTGGTAGACAAGATGTTGCGGTTGTTGACTTAGCTGCAGTGGGAGCAACACGAGCCGTGGTCAGGATTTGTCGTGGACTTAGCAAATTTAAGAACAGATACTTTTTTTTTCTTTTTTTTACCAAAAATCAGTTTAATATCGTAGTGACTCAATGAGCCACGTATCAGATATTAAGCTGATAAGAACAGATACTTTTTTTTTAGATACTTTTTTTTTATTATACATATAATACAAGTTACGTTTGTAATACACAATGTCTAAAAGTAATAGTTACTTTACAACAGCATATATACTTAAGTTTCCTAATACAAAACGTCTAAAATTTTCTTTTAAGGTTTTCTGAAGGGCGATCTTTTGACTTCCGGATGATGCTCTCTCGCGTGTACTTTCATCCCCTTGAGAAGGAGGCATGTTTTGCAAATGTGGCAGGTGTACGTGAGTTCATACGGATGACATTTCCTGTAGTGCTGGGTTATATCCCTGTGTATGATCTTGTTGTCGCACAAGTGACACACCAAGAGCTCCTTGTGTGTCGAGGACTCGTGTTCTCTAGTGTCTGCAGGTGTTTTAAACTTCTGGGTGCAAAACCTGCATCTGTTGTTGCTGTAACCCGGTATATAGTATTTTAGGTTTTTTTTTTCTGATTTACATCCGTTGGGCTGTGTTTCCTTTTTGTGCTGTCGCTCAATTCTGAGTCTGGGCTGGAGATATTGATAGTGGAGTTTGGTTTTGCTTCAAATGTGAATGTGCCTTTGTTCAACTTGGATGGTGACACAAAGTCTGGTATGTGGATTGTTAATGCATTTGGTTTGCCGTTTGGTGATTTTATTATACTCTTATTTGAGGTTGTTGGCTTGCTTGCTATTTTGGGCGGGCTGGCTGGTTCCGTGAGTGATGTTTCCGCTTCCATTGGTTTTGGTAGCTGTGGTACATCTATAGCTGTTTCTTTTGTTGCTGGTGGTTGTGCACTAGGTGCTGTGCTGATGTCCTGGCATTGGTTGATTAATGATGGTTGTACTTCGGGTGTTGGGTCTGTGTTGATATCCTGACATTGGTTGGTCCAGTGTGCTGTTGATGAGCAGTGTTGGCAAGCTTGTTTTCTGTCTTTGATTGCTATTAGCATGTTGAGTGTCCTGTTTTTGTAGTTTATTTGGATGTAGTGCGGGATTTTTGTTGGGTTGTCGGTGTATAATGAGAAGTTTCGATTGGTAGTGAGGGGGATTGTGTGTATAGAAGGTTCCTTGTTGCTGTAGGGTTGTAGTGCTTGTATGAGTGTGCGGTCGCTTAGTGTGGGTGGGACCCATCTAAGGGTTCCGTTGATTCTGTTCTTTTCGTGTAAGGTGTAGTAGAGTGTGTAGGGGCCATGTGTTTTGTGTGTGTTATGTAAGGTGGTGACGTCGAATTCTGATGAGGAGAAGTACCAGGTGTCAGCGCGCCCGTAGTTGAGGAGTAGGATCTGGTGATCACTTATGAGCTGGCGTAAGATGTGTCCTCTTAAGTTGGGATGACCTTTTGAGCTTATGGTGACTTGTATAGTAGGTGACTCAGCAGGAAAGAGTTCCGGGCAATCTTCGTTCGGCAGGTTCAGGATGGCGGTAGTGGCTGAAAAGGGTTGGGCCCTGGATTTCATTAAGCCACCCGAACCGTAGTCCGAGTGGCTCCTCCCCAAGTCTCTCGACCCAGGGGGAACATCCAAGGGCGCAACCCCTTTGCTGGCGTTGACAATATTTGCATAAGTCATAGGACTTGAGTATGACATTATAGGATGTTGGTAAAGGTTATCTCTTGATCGTGCCAAAAGGCCGAGAAGCGATGCTCCTCTCCACGGAAATCTTTAATGCAATGAGAAAGTAATGATCTTTTAACTTCTTGGTATTAATATTACAGCTGGTTGAAATTAGGTACATTTGATTGTTGGATTAACAATAAAAATTACTGGTAGTTGTAATTATTATTGTGTAATAAAATACCAAATGTTTTAAGAAAAGTTTTTGAAATTTATTGTTCTATAATTAACACTGAAGTCAGTTTACTTGTTTTTTGTTTCAAAATTTATTAGTACTTTTTTCTTTTCTTTTTATCTTTTAATTTTATAATAACCTCCCTTGAAATAAGAAATTGTTTGTTTTCTCCCCTGACAAAAAAGTCCCACGCGCGAGATACTTTCTAACAAACAAAAGACGAGAGCAAACCGGTGTGAACTCGGGACTAACACTAATATTATGTGGGGGTGGGGGGGGGGATTTGTGAAATGGAATCTAGTATGGGCAGTGTTTCTTCCAGACTTTTTTCTGCGTGGGGGGGGGGGACACTTGAAATTTTCGGGGGGGGGGGGGCGGTAGACTTTCTTCGGGGGGGCGGACACTGTTAAAAGTATATATGTTCTATATAAATTATATAAAATTAATTCCGTTCGGGGGGGGGGCAGTAAAAAATTTTCGGGGAGGCTTCGCCCCCCCCCCCCGAAGAGATGCCTGGAAGAGACTCAGAGTATGGGTGATTTTGGTGGGTACTATTTTTGTATCGAGTTTAGATTTGGGTGACTGTTTGTGTGGGAGAGTTTAGTTTGCGAGAATATAGTGTGGGAGAATTTAATGTGGGAGAATATAGTGCGGGAGATTTTAGTGTGTGAGAATTTAGTGTGAGAACCTCACACAAACCTAACATAAACCTAACGTGAACCCTACATAAACTTATGAACCTAGCATAAATCTATAAACCTTACATAAACCTATGAGCATAACATAAACCAAACATAAACCTAACATAAACCTATGAACCTATTATAAACCTATAAACCTTACATAAACCTACTATGAGTCTAACATGAACCTAACATATACCTTTGAACCTAACATAAACCTATCAACCTAACATAAACCTATCAACCTAACATAAACCTATCAACCTAACATAAACCTATCAACCTGACATAAGCCTAACATAGACCTATGAACATAACATAAACCTATGAACCTAACATGAACCTGACATAAACTTATCATAAACCTATCATGAACCTAACATAAACCTATCAACCTAACATAAACCTATCAACCTGACATAAGCCTAACATAAACCTATGAACATAACATAAACCTATGCACCTAACATGAACCTAACATAAACTTATCATAAACCTATCATGAACCTAACATAAACCTATCAACCTAACATAAACCTATCAACCTGACATAAGCCTAACATAAACCTATGAACATATCATAAACCTATGAACCTAACATGAACCTGACATAAAATTTTCATAAACCTATCATGAACCTCACATAAACCTATCAACCTAACATAAACCTATCAACCTAACAAAAACCTATCAACCTGACATAAGCCTAACATAAACATATGAACATAACATAAACGTATGAACCTAACATAAACCTTTTATGAACCTAAAATAAACCTATGAACCTAACATAAGCCTAATATAAAACTATGAACCTAACATAAACCTAACTTAAACCTAGCATAAACCTATGAACCTAACATAAACCTATTATGAACCTAACATAAACCTATAAACCTAACATTAACCTATTATGAACCTAACATAAACCTATGAACCTAACATAAACCTATGAACCTAACATGCACCTATTGTACGCCCACATCCACCCACCGCCCCTAGATATCAAAGTATATATATATATATATATATATATATATATATATATATATATATATATATATATATATATATATATATATATATTTGTGCATAGGCCTACATAAGCGTATAATTTAAATGTATGCCTCATACGCGTACATGTAAATTTATAAGCTTTAATCACTGCAGACTTAATAGTAACGATGTGTATCTAAAGTCTGTTGATATTACAGTTGGATGTAGCATTGTTTTCTCTACAGTTAGCACTTTTACGTCATTGTGTCACCCCCCCCCCCCCACCAACCCTTGTAATAATTGCCACTTTGTACGTAAAAGATTATTTAACTTTAATTAATCATTAAAAGAACTGGCCAATAGCATTTTTCTTCTGTACAACTTGCAATTTTTTGCCTTGGTGTCACCCCTCCCCCGAACGCTGTCACCCGGTGCCACCCGCACCCATCGCCCGTCCTCGCTACGCCTCTGTTATTAAATAATACATTATATCATTTGCTTATGCGCTCCTTGGTTTTAAGTATCATCGAGATTTAATTACTTTTCACCTATGTTTTAATATGCAAATGACGAGTCGATTGTTTACTTTTTATTATATTCATGTAAGAAAACGCTGGCATGCATGAATATGTTGACCCGAAGATCGTCAGCACTCCAGATATCAACTTCTTCACCTCACTGTAGCATCCTGAGAGACTATTCTATGCGTCACATATTAGTGCATCAACTCGTGGCATTTCTCGTAGAGCTGTCCAGTTGTGTAGTGAAACGTGCATGTTTTACTGGACCTCCATATCTTCTAATTGGTCTTGACTTCTGTGAACTTACCACTCCACAAATGTTTGGTTTTCAAATCCAGCAATTTCATTTGAAGCGAACCACATTAATTTTAAATGGCTCAATGTTGATCTCATTTGTTTTTGTGTTGAGAGAATCTACTATGAACACCATAGAACTTGCATTTGTTTTGAATTGCTCAAATCTCTCAATTCTATATATCCTTTCTCCCTTTTATTGTAATGCTGAAGTAATTCATGTTAACAGTAGCATTGGTTTCATCATGAAATTGTCTTCATATTCATGGAAATTAAGTAATTTATCGCCCTCCGTGAATTTAACAACAACAAAAATAAAAATAAAAAAAATTCATAAAAAACGTTTTAATAACAAGCTTTTATGTAATGATGCACTAAAAAGTAGAAAATAAATTATAGACTACTATTTAAATAACTATAAAGAAAAGCGTGGGTCACTTTAGTATCTATTGGATACCTTTACTAATGTTAAGGAAGACACCCACGCTTTTCTTTATAGTTATTTAAATAGTAGTCTATAATTTATTTTCTACTTTTTAGTGCATCATTACATAAAAGCTTGTTATTAAAACGTTGTTTATGAATTTTTTTTTCAGTACTTTACATGTTTTATCTACAATAGAGTTACATGACTAAAAACCATTGCGCGCCTACTGAATATCACGTTCAGTAGGCGCGCAATGGTTTTTGAACGCAGCCATGTCGTGATGGCGCAGCTATTGATGACGCGTGTGGTGTGGTTGGCTAGACATGCCTACTAATTCGGTCCAAATTTTAATTAATTCATAAAAAATCAATTAGGCATCCAATTAAGTCAAATTTAGTTTCAGATTGCATTGTCTTCATGTCTTGACCCACGTGCCAACTGTGAATCGTGTCGGTCAAGTAGAACTGTCCGAATTTTCACTCCTGCGTTTCCGTCTAGACAGACAGACCGACGAGGAAGTGAGTTAAATAAAAGCTTGTAAAAATAGGCTGGGTTTTCCTTTCCATGCAGATTTACATTTAGCTCGTTTAGTATCTTTGTAATATCCACAATGAACTTGAATGTTTTAATTAGGGATGGACAAGTTGATAGGAAGTACATTGAAATAGGGAGTAACTAAATATTCTAATAGAATAGCGTGCGTTTATTGTTTATGTTTATTATTGTATCGTTCATTGCCGAGTCTTGCAGAATAATTCTTTTTTTAGTTGTGCACCTAAAATAATTATTAATATGTGTGCATGGAGCCGAAGAGCCGCATCTTGACATCGAAAGAGCCTCACGCGGCTAGTGAGCCGTAGGTTGCCGACCCTGATCCATTACATTAACCCGCTAACATATTATGTGAGACTTCAGTAAATACGAAGATATAATAAAAAAAAATATTTTTATTTGCCATAAAACAAGTAACAACTTAATTAACAATCACAGGAGATAAGTTAATAATGATAAATAATTCTCCAAAACTAAAAGCTCACAAATCTAAAGTTGATACAAAAATAGTCTCCACCATAATCGCCCAAACATTCAATTCCCCCATACTGGATTCGTTCACACACTTCCCCCATCCCCCACCCCACGTGAAACTAAACATTGACACAGAATATTAGTGTTAGTCCCGAGAGTGCACCAATGTATAAGAGGTCATCCATAAATGACGTCACGCTTTTTGGACGATTTTTACCTCCTCCCCTCCGTCACACGTCGTCACAAAAAGCCAGACCTCCCCCCCCCCCCTAAAATGACGTCACACCTCAACATACAATCCCCCTCAAATTTGCAGTTGAATTTTTTAAAAACAATATTTTTCCAAAATCTTGTCTAAACTATTACAATTTATTAAAACAGTTATCTAAAACGTGAAATAACGTCTAAAATTAGTTTTCTAACATTGCTTTTTTATAATGCAAAAATGTGACTTCGCAACATCTGAACCCCCCCCCCCCCTTCCCCCTCATCACACATCGTCACAAAATTACGGACCCCCCTCCCCATACGAGTGTGACGTCATTTATTGATGACCCCTATCACAGTTCACAGCGGTTTGCTGTCGTCTTCTGTTTATTTAAAAATATCTCGCGCGTAGAACTTTTTTTGTCAGGGGAAGTAACAAACAATACTTTTTTTATAGGGAGGTAATAATAAAATTAAACGATAAAAAGAAATAAAAAAGAATTAGTATAAATTGAAACAAAAACAAGTAAACAAACGTTGAAATTAATTATAAAAAATTAAATTACAAGAAAAATATCTAAAAAATTTGGTGATAATTAAAAAATCGTTAATTACAGTTCCTAGTAATTGTTGGATGTTAATCCTTTATTTAGTAAACACTAGTAACAACCATCTACAATAATAATACCAAGAAAATATTTTATTTGATGTTTGTGGTTCTCAACTGCGTATTCTTATATCTGCTTTACTGAAATCTCACTTAATATGGTAGCGCAAGTTCGGCAACCTGCGGCTCGCGAGCCGCATGGGGCTCTCTTGATGTCAAGGTGCGGCTCTCCAGTTCCATGCACAATGGTTAATAATTGTATAGTTTCTTCTCAAAAGACACAAACATATTATACTGTAAAGAAAAACAACTTTAAATAGGATTAAAAAACTCATCAGAGAACAGTGAGAATAAGTGAGGTAGAAAGTATACGGGCAGCCGCTTCGGCACCAGGCCCAGCCCCACAGCCGCTGTAAGCAGCACCATGCAGTAGCGTAGCGAGGGGGGGGGGGGCACAAAATTGGTTGGAAAAATAAATTGAAAGGTTGAGGGGGGTGCAAATTGAAAGTTTGAGGGGGGGGTGCAAATCGAAATCTCGAGGGAGGGGGGGGGGGATAGAACCCTATGATCGCGCCATGCAGAAAGTCTTCTTCTGCAAGCGGTTCCAGACAGACTCTACCGAGAAGACAGACACTGGTCCTACGTCAAACAGACAACCTAACGGAGAGTCAAGCACGCGACTTTAGTATGACCACGTGACATTGTTTACAAACAAAGTTCGATTTTTGAAAACCTATGTATTCTATGTTATATATATTAATAACTTGTATATGATTAGATCAATTAAATTCATGTTGGTTCAATATGTATATATAGCATGTATATATCTTACTGAATTTTGTATGTGTTATATTATATAAAAGATTAATTTCTGTTAATTTTTAAAAATATATAAAAATACTTTGTTTTAGGAATTTTGAACTCTGTGATCTTGTCATATGAGTTTTCTGGAATTTTCATACATTTTTAAAAAACACGAAAACATTGAGTTAATTTTGATATTGCTATCATCGTGTTGTCATTTAAAACTTCCAAAATAACTTTACTGGTCCAAACTTTAGGCAGTTGGTAAGATAACTGCACGTCGTACTAGGTAATTGAACACTCTACCTTTGTACCACTTTGTATTGAGTTGTCTTTGGACGTGTTCGTGATTTCGACGATAATCGATGTTACGTCCATACTGGCCAACTTAAGCCACTTGGGCCACTTTTATGGAAAGGCAAACTTGGGCCACTTTTACGGAAAGGCAAACCTGGGCCACTTTTATGGAAAGGCCACTTTGCATAGCGCATTTAGAACACTTCAAGCATGACGCTCGTTGACACAAAATGTACGAACAGATCTAGATATAGAAAAAAAAAACTTTCGATTAAGTAAGATGCCAATTAGTGCCCCCCCCCCGAATACTGTAGGGCACACAACTGCTAACACGAAAGTCTCGATGTCACAGAAACAGGTGAACTCTACTTCATCTACCTCATTGACCGCCTTGTTTTATAGAGTAACTACTTTTTAAAATAATTTTAAGAGTGCGAAGCGCTGGACTGCCAGTGTTTCTTCCAGACGAGGATGAAAACTAAGCATAGTCAATGTACACGGACCACATAGACCCAAAGACAGTAAATTTTATGAAAACCTGGAACAATTATTAACTAACAGATACAACCAACATGACATTATTTTGGCAGGGGACCAAAAGACATAATTCGAAACCGCTTAACCGCAGACAAAATTCACGCCGATTCAATCAACAACATTAAAACATATTTCAATTTAGTCGACACATACAGAGCGCAATATCCACACACAATACAAACCACCCACGAAAATAACACATCTGGGAATAGATTCCGTCTAGACAGAATTTACGCCCCATCGAACATGACAATCAACAAAGTAGAACACCTTTTTTCAACACTACAGTTTAGCGACCATACAGCAGTTCTGACAACTTTAAACAACGAACAAACACAGAACAAACAAAAACATGACACATACTGGAAATTCAATAATACACTATTACTAGACGAGCGCTACATCTATATATATAATTCTCCTCTTCGAGCCGTTAGAAAACAAGCTGCAAACGCTCTCCCTACCTCCCCACCCCTACATGGTTTTAGTGAGCTGTGTTCACTCTAAATGTTTACAAGCAGAGCCAACGATTTTAAACGTAGGGGGGGGGGGGGGGAGGAGGGGGGGGAGGGAAGGAAGGGGGGGGGGGGGTTATGGTCCTTAACGAGCTACTTATAGTGTTTTAAAGAAATATTTTCAGTGTCAGCGTTGGTACTGTCGAATTCACAAATTATGAATTATTGAAAATTAGAAACAACTAAATAGTGGCGTATGTTATGCCGCGGGCCGGCTCGTAACACTATAAAAGACAATACAATTTTACGCGCAGTCATCATTAAAATTTAACAAAATACAACATTGGGAAGATTTAAAACAAGACATTAAGCGGGTATCTATTCAATATGCTTGTAGCATTAATAGCGATAGGGCCCACATAGAAACTATGCTTAAGGGAAAAAAACAATAACAAAGAACAAATAGACACAATAGAAACCGAACATTAGAAAATACAAGAATATAAATATAGAGGGACACAAATCAGCAGCAAAATAGAACAGATAGGATCGGAAAACCAAACACACCACACTCTCATACTAGAAAAAAAAAGCATACAAAGATCAAAACAAATATTGGATGAAAATAACCAAGAGACGACTGACCCAAGAACGATTTTAAAATTTTAAAATTTTATTTAACTTATCTTCATAATCTGTTCCCCTTCGTGCCCAATACACAAATGGCAGATAAAGTAAAGATCGTGTTTCAATCACCTCGACATACAGGGAGATAATTTGGTCAGTACTAAGCCAAGTAACCTAAGGTGCGCCAGGTACCCATTAGAGCTGGCTGAACTCACGGAGCCCAAAAGAACTGAGCCCGGAAATCGAGACATTCGGACTAGCAGTAGAAAGCTTTGTGTTTAGTATTATAGCTTAAAAAGTGTACTCTTACTTTTGTAATTTAACGCTTGTGAAAGCTCGTTAATATATAGGGTATTTTGCATGTTTTTTCCCTACTATTTAGTCTTAGACGAAGAAAAAAATAAAACACGGTTATACGAATGACGCAATCCATCACATTGTCACATGATCCGGATGTCAATTAATCCTCACCCAGAAGGACAACTCCTCCATCCCCACTAATCTAAACACCCCCACTCAACTTACCCACAGTAAACCCAATCACACGTAGATTTATTGATATACACACAAACACTCAAATAATTTTTTTGCCTACACTACAACACCACACAATCATTTCGACCACACTAAATTCTCTCACACTAAATTCTCTCGCACTAAATTCTCGCACACTAAATTCTCTCACAATAAATTCTCCCACACAAAATTCTCTCACACTAAATTCTCGCACACTGAATTCACTCACACTAAATTCTCCCACACTAAATTCTCCCACACTAAATTCTCCCACACTAAATTCTCCCACACTAAATTCTCCCACACTACATGCTCTCAATTTAAATTATCCCACACTAAAAACCTCCCAAATCTAAACACGATACAAAAAATAGTCTCCACCAAGGTGTAACACAATTCACAGCGGTTTGCTCTCGTCTTTTGATTGTGTGAAAATATCTCGCACATGGAACTTTTTTTTTCAGGGGAGAAAACAAACAATTTTTTTTTAATGGGAGGTAATTATAAAATTAAACGATAAAACAAAAAGAAAAACATATTAATATATATTAAAAAAACAAGTAAACAAATGTTAGTATTAATTATAAAAAAATATAAAACACAAAAATAGTTAAAACTTTTGGTGATTAATAATAAAATGTTAAATACAACTTCTAGTAATTGTTAGTTATCAATCAAATAATCAGTAGTCAATAGTACCAACCAGCTATAATATTAACAGCAAGAAGATTTCTTTTACAATCCGTTGACGCGTAGTCGTCTGATCTTATCAAATCTCTTTACTCTTTAATGAAACTCTAGAGAAAGTTCTACCGCCAAGACAGGAGGTGATTGTACCAGATGGGGCTGAAGAATATGCTCTACAAGATTTTGACCCTACTCAGGATCAGAGTCGGTACAGTTCAAATCATCTTGAAGCGTATGATTCAGATGACGAGCATCAAGGAGGTCAAAGAGTACAATGTGCCTCTCATTAACAAGCAAAATTATTTTGTAATTAACACTCAATTTCCATAAAAAAAAACAATCCAGACTATTTTTGACTGAATGTTTGACTGTTGACGTATGTAAGGACTTTGTTTTATTACTTTGAACTAAATTGTTCAACCACCCCATTTTTTAAAAAGTAGAAATCACATTTTACATACTTGTCATCACTGTGTAAATATATTTAAACATCCTGTAAGTTGTGTATAAAATGAATCCTGGTTTCTTATTTTGATTAGATTTTCCAATGCTTCATTTTTTTTTAATCAGGGGCTTAGTCTGCAATTGTATACACACATTGAGTAAACATTTTAAATGGTCAGAATTAGCAAATATGTTAACACAGATGCATTTGTGCAGAAACCTTACATTGTGTACATACCCAATTAGTGCACTGATTTCCATGTGGTTAATTGCTTGTCTTCCCCCTTTCTTTGCTAAGTCAACAGGGGATTTGTCTTAGGACCTTATGGTAAACTGTTATTACATGGCATTTTTCAGCAATGTTTGACAAGATATAATGTGGCTGGGAAATGCAACATTTTGTCTTTCAAAATAATTTATCAGTTGTACGTAATAATGCAATGGAAAAAAAAAATTCAGTTTGATACACGAATTTTAAATTTTTTAAAGACATGAAAATGTCTTATCATACATCTTGACATCTTATACAGGACAGTGTCAGAAGTGGACCAAGAAGTTAAAACAGGCCAAAAAAAATTTAATAGTCCATCCAAGTAGCTTTTTGTGTTTGTACCATCTAAAAGATAACTTGATCATTGTATGTAGGCCTATATATAATGAATCTGATGTTTTTGTTAGTATTTGATATAGAAAAATTAGTATTATAAATAAATAAAATGGCTTGTTTACTCTTTAATGAAAACTTGAACAAGAGCTGCGGTTATTGCTTTCACAGTTTCAGTACTGCCAGCGAGTGTAAAACACATACAAAAACTTCCCATCCTGATACGAGTAAATGCCCGCATTGCAACAATCTGATCAAAAGCTGAGATATATATATATATATATATATATATATATATATATATATATATATATATATATATATATATATATATATATATATATATATATATATATATATATATATATATATATATATATATATATATATATATATATATATATATATATATATATATATATATATATATATATATATATATAAGGAAAAAAATTCCATTACCCCCACATTTTCTTATGTCTTGTACCTAAGTCCAGTTATTGTTGACTGACTGAATGAAAGACCAGGTACGCCGCTTCCATGCTTGACGCACCTGTAGACACCAGGTGATATCAGACCGGAAATACAAAGGTGATGTCCAGCACGGAACAAAAGGAAGAAGCTATGCCCGACATACAAGGTAAATCTCCGGATATAACCGGACAGCCAGCGAGTGTAGATCTATTTGAACTAACATCTATCTGATGTAGATTCTATTTTTCTAAACTAGTGAAGGTCCATCTCTTTAATCACACGAACACGTTTAGCAAACTTCAAAGGCTGAAGAGTTCGTTATTACATTCTGTAATCCCATTTACACGATAGGTACGTCACTGTAGTTAACTGTGTAACTTCCTGTATTGGTTTACTTCCGGTTGACTAAACTATCCGCTATTTTAGAAGATGTGGATATTTCTATCACCACAAAGAGGACCGAGCTTTAGTCTTGCTGGCCGCATTGATTAAAGCGATTCTTAGAAGTGTTCTACTCTAGATACAGGTGTTCTTGAAAAAGTTGGTTATACAATAAAAAATATTCAATCGCATTATTTTCTCGTTATGGCCAAGATAGGATTAAGGCAGCGGTTCCCAAATTTAATTATTTACACCTGATATGAATAAAATAAAATAAAAAAACGCATTGCATTTAAATCTCTTGTGTGTTTTTTTTTCTTTCTTATATACGGAGTATAGCTGGAAATATTGTAATTTTATGAAAGCTTGAAATCGAGATTTTGAAGTCAGAAACGCAAACGTCAGAATTTATGTATGTGTGTGTGCGTGTCTGTATGTGTGGGTATTTACTTACATGATAACTTGAGTACCTTTTTAGTGGTTGAAATTCTTTATTATCGTTTTAAATTGCATACGTGAGCTTCTTTATTAAACGTAAGAACTATTTCCAGTAAACTGAAGTGATACTTATGAAGAATGTTCCCTCTAAACTGCGAGTTACGCAACCGCGCCATAGTATTTAGCTGCCACGCAGTCCTTTTGTAAAACATATATCCTTGTACAATACTTTAAACACACCACGCACACAAAATACACGCAATCACACGATCTTTGTCACCTTGGAGGAAACATTGCTTATGAATATTTCCAGTTTCACAAAAAAAACCTCCAGAATTTGATACCTGTATATTATTTTCTCATTTTATATCGTATTCTAAGAACTTCTCACGCGAGAAACGAGCGGTTTTGACACAATCTTCAGTGGCGTAGCGAAGTCGGGTGTCACCCGGTGCGGCACTTAATGGTGTCACCCCCCAGAGGCGTAGCGACCCTTCCCGGGACAAACTTTCAAACTTTCGATTTCCACACCCCCCCTCAAACTTTCGATTTGCACCCCCCCCCTCAAGTTTTCGATTTGCCCCCCCCCCCCCTCAAGTTTTTCTCTATATATTTTACTATTTTTTGCCTTGGTGTCACCCCCCTAAATGGTGTCACCCGGTGCGGTCCGCACCCCCCGCCCCCCCCCCCCCTCGCTACGCCCTTGCTCCCATCCCACCCCACATGGAACTAAACACTGACACATAATATTAATGTTAGTCTTGAGAGTGCACTAAGGTGTAACACACTTCACAGCAATTTGCTGTCGTCACTGTTTGAGTCAAAATATCTCACGCATGGAACTATTTTGTTAGGGGAGACAACAAACTTTTTTTTTTCAAGGCAGGTAATTATAAAATTAGACGAAAGAAAGAAATAGAAAAAATAATAATATATATTCGAGCAAAAACAAGTAAACAAACGTAAGTGTAAATCATAGAAAATTTAATTTAAAAAAAAAAGGTGTTTAAAATTTTGGTGATTACTAAAACATATTAATTACAACTCCTAGTAAATCTTAGTTGTTAATCGAATAATAAGAGGTTACTAATATCAACCAGCTTTAATATCACTCTCAGCTTTGGAACTTTTCCATTGTAGATACATCACACTTAAAAGATTTTTTTTCTATGTCTCAGACTTGTAATTTTTCTCAGCGAGCTTTTATGTTGTCCCTAAGGCCTCCGCTGTTCTATTACTGTGTTCATCATACGACACACGAGGGCTGGTGTAGGTTTACATTTTCAACTATCCTATTACCACTCATACTTAATATACATATAAATATACATAGTTTTACGGGTACGTTCTGAAAGAGAAAGAGGTTTATTGGGGGGGGGGGGGGGGGGGGGGGGGAGGAGTGTGGGGGAGTGTGGGGAGGTAATCAAACCAACAAAAGAGGGGGGGTTATGGGGCGGTTTAATCCAGCAAACAAGGGGATTACATTTTCAATTATCCTATTATCAATCAAACTTAATACACATATAAATATACATAAATATATACATCGTGCTACGGGTATAACCTGAAAGAGAAAGTGGTTTATTTTTAGGAGGGGGGGGGGGAGTTTAGGTCGGTCTAATCAAACAAGAAAGGGGGGGGGGCTTACAAAAGAATGTCTCTGTGGAAGGTTATTTGGATTTCGGTGGCGTAAAGGGTTTCCTGAAATAGAACATGTAATTTTAGCGGGGTAGGGCATGAAGTGTTATATACAGAAAAGAAGCATCATTTACTCTGTTCATTTAAACCTAATACCTACAACAGTCCTCAATTATTATTTTTTAATTCAAAAAAACAATTATACAATACACAAAGTTAACTAAAGGGGAGCAACACATTATTCCCAGTATTATCCACAGAAGGATTTAATTCTAAAATGATAACAAAAACAAACCCTGAAAATAAGTAGGCCTACATTTCTTTAGGAAAAAAGCAAGGAACTTCCTTTAACTTTCAACCTATATTATGTAGAAAATCCTATTGCAAAAAAAAAAAAAAACCACAATATCAAACTCTCATAAGATAACTAAAGGGGAACAACACAATATTTCCAGTGTTATCAACTGAAAGACTCAATTCTTAAATTGATAACCAAATCTTAATTTTATGTACATTTCTTTAGTAAGAGACAATATAGAAGCTTCACGCAAATAGTAAATTTTAATAAATGGAAAAACACTCCTGGAGTAATGCATGAAGAATTTTGTCGGTATTAATATCAAAAGTGGTTGATATAAGTAATTTCTTATTATTAGATTAACAACTAACAATTTTTAGGAGTTTTAATTAACATTTTGATAATTATCACCAAAAGTTTTAATACATTTTTTTGTATTTTAATTTTCTATAATTTATACTAACGTTTGTTTAATTGTTTTTGCTTAAAAAATATATATATATATTTTTTACTATTTCTTTTTATCGTTTAATTTTATTATTACCTCCCTTGAAAAGAACTAAATATTTGTTTTCTCCCTTAACAAAAAAGTTTCACGCGCGAGAAAGACAGAATAAGCGGAACCCTTACATGGGTCCCCCCACACTCAACGACCTCACACTCATACAAGCACTACAGCCTTACAGCAGCAAAGAACCAATCATAACTACCATCCCTCACACCAGTAATCGCAACTTCTCCATACACACTGACAACCCAACAAACATCCCTCACTACATTCAAATAAACTACAAAAACAAATCCCTCAACATATTAATCGCCATCAATGGAAGAAAACAAGCCTGCCAGACCTGCTCATCCACCCTGCATTGGACCAGTCACTGTCCAAAATCCAATATACACATGACAGCACCACAGGAACCAGTCACGCATACACAGCAGCAAACAACAGAGCCCCCAAAGCCGACTTCAGATTCAACACCCAATGCACCCCTGACAACATCACAGGAACCAGCACCAACCAAACCGCAGGCCCTAGAACCGATGGAAAACCAGACAACCCTAAACAGAACTACAACAAACAGTCAACCAACCAGCCCCCACAAATCGCCTAGTAAGCCAACAACATCCAGTACAGGCATGACGAAATCGCCAACCATCAAAACAACTGCACCAAAAGTCCTCATAACAAACTTTGCTGCATCATCCTCGCTGTGCCCAAACACCTTTACGTTTACAGCGACGCCAACCTCTACAATTAACAACCCCAGCCTAAATGTGGAAATGAGCGACCCTAACTCAAAAAGAAAAAAAAAACACAGCCCTACAGACGCGAAGCAGTCAACAAAAAATCTAAAAACCACAAACCCGGCACTAGACAGCAAAAGATACAGATTCTGCACCCAGAAATACAAATCAATAGACGACAGGCAAGAACATGAGGATAAAGGACACCAGGAACTCTTAATGTGTCACATATGCAACAACGAGTGTGGATACATGGACATATGCCAGCACTACAAAGAGTACCATCCCGACGAATTGACGTATACCTGCCACCATTGCAGAATATGCCTCCCCCTAAAGGGTATGAAGGTACACACACAGAATCATCATCCATGAGTTAAATAGATCGCCCAACATAGAGTCTCAAATGAAAACTTAATTAACACTTAGTAACTTTAGACGTTTTGTATAAAGGAACTTAAATATATAGGTTTTGTATTAGTCACGTAATATAACTTGTATAATATGTATGTATATGCTCATGTAAACCTACTCTTGCTGCCTACCATTGCTCGAGTGGGAAAGCAGCAAGAGAGGAACAATATTAAACTCATTAAAAAAAAAAAAAAAACTGTATTTACTGAAAAATCTGTATAACTCAGACCACCCATGTCTTGTGACAGATTGGTATAAAAACAAGATGGCCGAAACCAGACAGTCAAGACATTCAAAAAACCTTAGCTGGCCTTCGCTCTGTCCTGAAGATAATACGGACACCACGCAAACAACTAGCTGGCCTGTGTCAACACCCGTAACAGATACATATTCAAATAAAACCAAATGTTCCTCAAAGTGGGAAAAAAACCGGTGATGTGTCACAAAATGAGAGCCCTGCACCTGCACCTGTAAGTACACTCCTCAAAAAAAAATCAAGCTTTCGGGGACTGCACCTGGGCGGCATTGCAAAAACACGCTACGTGTGTTGATAAAAGGAAAAAAAGAACGTCGAATCCACGAATTCATATTAGAGGACCTATTTACGTGTAAACTGAACATTCTCAAATTCTTAATGTCTACAACTTGGGGAAACCAAGCGAATAGTTTATCTCTCTCATATCAGATGAAATTTACAACTCGCTACATTTGGCATTGATATGTTAACATTCGGATTATTGTAGCAGCATTTTGCTGCTGCATGTGGACAAAAACGGTCAGAGGGGTCACCCAAAATGGGCACCCCCTATCATTACCCAGAATATGATCAACACAATTATGACTGAAATATCGGAACCAGACACAATAGTTTCAACTATTAAAATCGGGAAGAGTCGATTTCTACCCAAACGCTCCTTTATAGGATTTACCCCATTACATTGATCTTGAGATCGGTGTGGAAACTTACACCTTATTACTACAACTTAACGGTAGATCTATATGCCCCCTGTGTGGCACGACCAAACACGGGCCGGCCGCCTGCCGAAGCTTGTATGTAAGGAAAAGAGACATAATATCAATAGATAATGATGGGAACTATTTCGACAATGATCAACTTTTAGATGACAGAGAATATGTGTCTTACGTCGCCACAGAAATCGAGCCAGCCCAAGAACCAGCCCAAGAACCAGCCAAAGCCCCAACCACAAAACGAGAATGGACAACAGTTCCGGGAAGAAGAAACAAGCCTTTAAGGAAAAATAAAAAAAGACAGTTCACGAAGCAAAGAAAATGAACACATTATTGAAACTAATACTATCCAGAGACCTACGTGGCCAACCCCAAAGGACTTTAATTTCGTGGAAGACAAACTAGAAATTGTAGAACCAAAAGACATCATTCGAAACCGCTTAACCGCAGACAAACCACACGCCGACTAAATCAACAACATTAAAACATCCTTCAAACTAGTCTACAAATGCATAGCACGATATCCACACACCTTACAAACCACTCAGGGATGGAAAACATCTGGGAATAGATTCCGATCAGACAGAATTTTCGCCACACTAAGCATGAAAATTAACAAAGTAGAACACCTATCCTCAACACTACAGTTTAGCGACCATACAGCAGTTCTGACAACTTTAAACAACGAACAAACACAAAACAAACAAAAACATAACACATACTGGAAACTCAATAATTCACTATTACTAGACGGGCGCTACACAAAAGCATAAAAGACATAATACAATTTTACACACAGTCATCACCAAAATTAAATAAAATCCAACATTGGGAAGATTTAAAACAAGACATTAAGCGGATATCAATTCAATATGCATGTAGCAATAATAGCGTTAGGGCCCACATAGAAACTAAATAGAAAAAAAAAACAACTAAGTAAGCCTATCCGCCTTAGCAGAGGCGTAGCGACCCTTTACGGCGCCCGCAGACAAACTTTCAATTTGGCGCCCCCCCCCCTATATATATTGCATTTATAATGCAAAACTGCAGCTAAAATGAGCTTTTAGTTTTTTTAAACCCATTTTGGCGCCCCCTAAGGTTGGCACCCGGGGACATATGTACCCCCCTGCCCCCCCCCCCCCCCCCTTCGCTACGCCTCTGCGCCTTAGTTACCTATGAACTCGAAACCCGGAACTCGAGACATTCGGACTAGCAGTAGAAAGCTTTGTGTTTAGTATTATAGCTTAAAAAGTGTACTCTTACTTTAGTAATTTAGCGCTTGTGAAAGCTCGTTAATATATAGGGTATTTGACACGTTTTTTCCCATACTATTTAGTCTTAGATGAAGAAGTAAATAAAGCAACGTTATACGAATTACGCAATCCGTCACATTGTCACATGATCCGGATGTCGATTAATCCTCACACAGAAGGACAACTCCCCCACCCCTTACTAATCCAAAACCTTCATTCAAATACCCAAACTCCAAAGTAAACCCCATCACATGTAGATTTATTTATATATATACACACACTCAAATAATTACCTTGCCTACACTACAACACAACACAATCGTTTCGCCCACACTAAATTCTCCCGCACTTAATTCTCCAACACTAAATTTTCCCAACATAAATTCTCCCACACTAAAATCTACCACACTAAATTCCCCCACACTAAATTCCCACACACTAAATTCTCCGCCACTAAATTCTCCCACAATAAATACTCCCACAATAAATTTTCTCCCACACTAAAAATCTCCCAAATCTAAACTCGATATAAAATAGTCTCCACAAAAATCACCCAAGCATTCAACTCCCCCATACTAGATTCCATCACACTCCCCCCCCCCCCCGCCCTACATGGAACTACAAACTGACACAGATTATTAGTGTTAGTGCCGAGAGTGCACCAATGTGTAACACAGTTCACAGCGGTTTGCTCTCGTCTTTTATTTGAGTCAAAATATCTCGCGCGTGGAACTTTTTTGTCAGGGGAGAAAACAAACAATAATTTTTTTTTAAGGGAGGTAATTATGAAATTAATTGATAAAACAAAAATAAACAATATTAATATATACTGAAACATAAACCAGTAAACAAACGTTAGTATTAATTATAAAAAGTTAAAATTCGAAAAAAGAATTTAAAAATTGGGGTGACTAATAACAAAATGTTTAATACAACTCCTAGAAATTGTTAGTTGTTAATCCAATAGTTAGCAGACACTAGTATCAACCAGCTTTAGTATAAATAGCAAGAAGATTTATTAAATAATGATGCTCGATTGATCTCCGTCGTTTCATCTGATCTAATTCTTTTATCCTTTTAGCTAAGATCAAAGTGTAGTATCTGTTATGGATCTACACGGATCTTAGTCATTTGGTTGGTCAGCCCTTTTTAGGGCTGGCTGCCGGGGTCGAGAGGCGGTCAAATCTACTACTCTAACTCACGCAAATCTCGCCAACGACCGCTGTGGGGTTGCTCCCACACATCCCTCGAACGCACATGCTCTCGAGATGAGTCACCCAGTACTTGTACTGGGTGACTTCAATATACGAGTGCCTAATTTTCAACCTTCTTTTTTTCAGACTGACGACACCCATCTAGGAGAAATCTTAGGTGGGAGGTCGGTCAAATCGCCAACAAATCGAACTCATCTACTACGTCAAACGCATCTACCTCGCTTCCAACAAACTCACTACCACTCTGACGACACCCACCTAGGAGAAATCTTAGGTGGGAGGCTTACGTCAAACGACAACAAATCGAACTCATCTACTACGTCACACGCAACTACCTCGCTCAACAAATCGAACTCACCTAATACGTCAAACGCATCTACCTCGCCTCCAACAAACTCACTACCACTCTGACGACACCCACCTAGGAGAAATCTTAGGTGGGAGGCTTACGTCAAACACAAGCAAATCAACTAACTGCCTGTCAAAGACCAACTAATCAACTTACCTAACACTCGACACAGCGCTCACCTCGCTACCCTCTCCAAGCTCCACTCCATCGAACAATACTAAAATCAAGACAACACACCAAGCTCGACGCCTCACCAACGCATCGATCAACGCCTCAACCACGGAACATTCCTCACTAACACTCCCAAAATACAACTACCAACCAAGAAGAAACCACTAACCAACCAAGATTGTATCACGTGCAAGAACAAAGGCCAAAGGACGATAAGCGATCATGTTTTGTATGTCATGTACTTTATGTTATTTCAAAGGAAACCAAGAAACCGGAAGTCAAGTAAATCAAGGAAACAAGAAAATATAGAAAGAAACCAGAAGTGAATCAAGAAACACAAGGAAAATAACACAAGCAAGGATTAAATTGTTTTAAATATGTATAATATTCCATGTATGTATATAATCATGCAACCTTCTCTTACTGCCTCCCTGCGCGAACAGGGTAGACAGTAAGTAAGGAATTGTATTAAACACACACAAAAAAAAAAAAAAAAATTCACTGCGTGTTCACTGAAGACACGCATATTTATTACCATATTATTTAACTAGTTGCAACAATAATTAAAATAAAACGTCACAGGCTCTAAAAAAACATCAAAGCCAAATGTAGTCGTTCGCATCGCTATGTTAACCTTTTAAAAAACGATAGAACACGATTTTGATTCCAATCATATATGCCCTCCTTATTAGCAGCGGTTATTGGCCGTTACCGCCGTATAATTTTTATTTAAACTTTTTACTTGTTTTTGTTAATCTCCTACTGAGTTTAAAAGGTGAATTTTTTTAAAAAATTACTTAAAATAATAAAACATCGAGACTAACTGTATTTAATGGGATTATGTTCATTTTTTATTAAGCTTTCTAACTAGCATATTTATTTTAGGTTTATCCATTTAGCAGCCTATGCAAAAATGTCTCACAAACTAGGTACCCTATTAGCGTATCAATACCGCATTTTTATGTTCCTTCATTTCATAGGAATTATGTCACCAATTTTTATACATTTTTTTTCTTAAAGAATGTTAATAATTAAACTAGTAAATGAGTAGCTTCAAATTTAATAAATTATCCATTTTAAAATAGTAAAAATTGTATGAGTTGAGCTAATTTGTTGCGGCCTATACTACGTGCTATTAATGATTGAATTAGGTATACGATAACTCAACACAAAGTTGAAATTAAGTTATACGTAGAATGATTTACAACTAAAAATAATGACACCAAGGTTGATTTTAGTAAGACTGTACGATTTTTAGTTTAATTTTTAAAAACGAAGATCATCTTTTTGGTAATTATAGTAGAGGCTTAAATCTAAAAATCGAGAGAAGCGGTATCGCTAATGTTTTGTCGCTATATCCGTTGGTATTTAAATCAATAAAAAAAAGAAAACATTCAGACTTAATTTGAATTAGTGTGAGTCGGTACATTTTTAATGTGATTTTCACACGTCTTTACTTTCTTCTTCAGCTGTTTACAAGCTGTAAAACCCGATTAACAAAATAGACCAAGTGGGCCTAAGTATTAGCGATATCGATACTACCTTTATCCGCTTTTGTATTCCGTTATATTTGTATTTTATTATTAAGCCATTAGGTATATTTAAAATGTAAAATAAAGATGTATCTAAGCTGTCTTAAACATTATAAGCCAAAGGTGGATATTATTAATTGAACAGTGGTTGATTAAATTCACCAAGTAGACTGTGCGGGATCCAAAATGTTATTAATATAAGACATATTAGTTAAAAACACAATATTTTACGAGTGTGTTCATTCTATTGTAACAAGCTGAATGTGTACACTGATAGTCTTCATTTATTTCATATCCCATTAGTTTATCTTGCTAAAGAATAAAACTTACCCTTGTAAACAAAGGCCTATATTTATTTGCTTGATACCCACACACACAAATGACGATTGCATAAGGAGAGGGGGGGGGAACTTTCTGAGTTAAAGACCTTTGACTCGGTTGCGAGTTAAGTTGCTTCTTTTGTCATGTTAGTGTGATTGATTTTTCGAATACTACATCTAAAAATGAAGTTGAAAATATGTAAAGTATGGTTGATAAGTTAGCTATGTAGTCCTAGGGTACCTTTTGCTTTTCTAAACGTAGTACGGAATACCCTACCCGGCCTGGTGATCGTATGTCATCCCACGACCAAGCTGTCCCTCACGTTCAAAACCAGGTGGCAAGATGTCGTAATTATAACTGGAGGCAACAGTCGGACAGAAACCCTCGTGTCTAGCGTCATTCTTGCTCAATTCTTGATAACGTTGCTGTTTTTTACTCAGCCAGTTTTTTTTTTAAATTTATACTGTTACTGTGACGCATGAGTTAAATGATTAAATCTATCCAGTAATATAATTTTATTTAAATAATTCTCAATAGACCACTTTTAAATTAAATAATTTATTACTATCTTGCTAGGGATACTCTATGCAGATTTAAATGCATTACAAATACTTATTTGAAAATTTTATAATTGTGCGCATGTGCAGAGTTATTTCCCTTTCGCCTTTTTTCTCTACTCTCGACGTGACCAATTTTTGTTTTCATTTTCCATAGGTTTAGTTGTCCCCGCAATTTTTACACCGTTTATCCTATAAACGTAAATTTGGTATCATTTTGCAACATTTAGTCCCCTTAATACAACCCCGTCGTTATTTTGTCATTTTAATTATTTAAAAAAGTGTGTGCATCTAGTTAATGTTAGCGAATAAATGAAATGGATTATTATTGGTTATTGCTAGTTGAAAACTATTCCCAACGTTGAGCAAAATCTAAATTCACCGAGTCCTCATCTCTATACCAGAAATGAACTATGCAACTATTACCAAACTCTACAATTGGGTTGCGCCCATTCCTGTTCCCTCTAAGTCGAGAGACTTGGAGAGCAGCAACCCATACTACCATTCAGGTGGCTTAATGAAATCATGGGCCCCACCCTTTGCAGCCAAGTCAACAACAATAACTCTTAATCTACCCGGAGAGGAATGTCCAGATCCTTATTCAACTGCAACTGACTCACCTACAATAAAAGTACTCATCACCCCAAGAGGTCAACCAAACCTGCGAGGTCACATAATAAGACATCTCATTAGCAATCATCAAACTCTTCTACTCAACTATGGCAGAGCTGACACTTGGTACTTCTTTTCACAAGCCCCTGACGTCACCACAATGGACAACACATAAAAAACACACGGTCCATATACATTGCATTTCACACTTTATGAAGACGACAAAATCAACGGGACCATTAGATGGGCATTCCATACATTTGACAAGGCTACACTTATACAAGCACCACGCCTATTCAGGAATAAAGAGCCATCCATAAACATAATCCCACACACTAATTATCGTACCCCTTCTGTCTACACCGATAACCCACCAACTCTCCCACACTACATCAAAATAAACTACAAAAACAAATCACTCACTATCCTAATCTCTATCGCCGGGAGAAGACAAGCGTGTCAAATCTGTTCCTCCACCCTACACTGGACGAACCATTGCCAACAAACGCCTTCAGACACACCACTGCAGGAATACCCAACAGATCAACCAACAGCTCCAGCAAAAACAACGCAGCCGACAACCCTAAAACCAGCACCACGATCAACTACAAAATCAACAACTCCTGTTACAACAGGGATCGCAATACAGCCAGTCATTTCCGTTCCCCAAAGTCCAGTCATGAACACATCGGAATCAACGGTCTTGAACACGCCAACATCTGAATCAACGGTCTTGAAGACACCAACATCTGAATCAACGGTCTTGAACACGCCAACATCTGAATCAACGGTCTTGTAGACGCCAACATCTGAATCAACGGTCTTGAAGACGCCAGCAACTGACCATGGCGAAGCAGCACAACAGCCAGTAACAAGCATGTATGCAGTCACCACACAGATCTCGACACCACAGAAAGAAACTTCCGGCCCTCAAAATTCACCACAGCAAACAATCGTGGAAACACCAACAACAAACAATCGTGGAAACATCAACAACCAAAAGGAAGAAAGAAGACAGCCCAGAACCAAAGAAAACATCAAAAGCAGCTAAAGTTAATGAAGGTGACAACGAGTCAGCAGCCACCACCCCGTTTTAGCGCTTGTAAAAACTCGTTAACATAAAGGGTTTAAGACATGTTTTTCCCCTTACTATTTAGTCTTAGATATAGGGCTAACAAAAGCACCGTTATACAAGTAACGTAATAAGTCACATGATCCGAAGGTTGATTATAGACCACACCCTGAAGGGCAACAACTCTGACCCACGAGAAAGATTGAAGAAATGTACACTGGATGTCTGGACATAAGAAATGTACACTGGATGTCTGGACAGAAGAAATGTACACTGGATGTCTGGACAGAAGAAATGTACACTGGATGTCTGGACAGAAGAAATGTACACTGGATGTCTGGACAGAAGAAATGTACACTGGATGTCTGGAGAGAAGAAATGTACACTGGATGTCTGGACAGAAGAAATGCGCTTTCTTTTTCCTCTTGTGTATTATAGCAGAGTCCATCATACTGTGTTTATTTCAGTCTTTTTCTCCCAGGATGGGTGGGGGGGGGGGGAAGAGGGGTAACTGGTAAAAGTATATACTTTCTATAAACATTCTATTTCGTTCGCGGTAGGCGAAGGTGGGGGGGGGGAGGGGAAGCCTAAGAAGGAACTCTGATCCCCACACCTGAATTAATCCCGAACACACACACACAACATTCGTCCACTAATCCCACCACACACACAACATGCGTCCACTAATCCCACCCACACACAAGATGCGTCCACTAATCCCACCACACACACAACATGCGTCCATTAATCCCACCCACACACAACATGCGTCCACTAATCCCACCCACACACAAAATGCGTCCACTAATCCCGCGACACACACAACATGCGTCCATTAATCCCCCCCCCCCCCCAAAAAAAAAGCAAACACACCCCTACTGATACCTAACACCCCCAACTCAACTAACATACCCACAGTAAACCCATTCACACCAACAGTAGATATAATTGTACACACACCAATGCAAATCATTTGCCTTGCCTACACAACACAATCATTTCGCCCACACTAAATTTTCCCACACTAAATTCTGCCAAACTAAATTCTCCGTCACTAAATTATCGCTCACTGAATTCTTCCACACTAAATTCCGCCGCACCAAATTCTCCCACAATGAATATCCCACTCTAAATTATCGTGTTTACTGAAGTCTCACACACATATGTGTAATGGATACCATGTAATGGATTATTATTGGTTATTGCTAGTGAAAACTATTCCCAACCTTGAGCAAAATTCCATCACACACCTCCCCCCCCCCCCCCTCACATGAAAATAAACATTGACACAGGTTATTAGTTTTAGTCCCGAGAGTGCACCAAAGTGGAACAGTTCACAGCGGTTTGCTGTCTCTTTTGTGTTTGAAAGTATCTCCGGTGTGGAACTTTATTGTCAGGGAAGAAAACTAACAATGTTTTTTTTAAAGGGGAGGTAATTATAAAATTAAACGATAAAATAAAGAGAAAAAATTATTAATACATTTTAAACATAAACATGTAAACCGACACTAATATTAATTATAAAAAAAATAAATGTAAAAAAGTAATTTAAACATTTGGTGATTTACCACACAAAGTTAATTACAACTTCCAGTAATTGTTGATGTCAATCCAACAACAATACTTAAATGTAACTAGTATCATCCAGCTGTTATATCAATACCAAGACTATCGAATAAGTAGTTAATCCAAGCCGTACAGCATTTTAGAACTTATGTCTGCGAATTTTTTTGTGAGCAGATAGATGAAATGGACCACCCCCCACCCCCTCACCCACCCGCAAAAGCACCCCTCCTAAAAAACACCTGTCAAAAATGGACTTAAAAACTATCGTTCTATTTGTATATATTATGTATAAATTCAACTATGTTAAATTTGCTGATGTTAATGTACTTGTTTTAAATTGCAAATAAATAAAAAAGAATTGAACGTTATATATTAGATTACAAAAAAAAAATAAATAAATAAAATAAACAAATGTATTGGGTCAGGGTCGGCAACCTACGGCTCCATGCACACAAATTAATAATTATCTTATTTTCAGAACTCATTAAAATGTTGCTCTGCAACACTCGGTAATGAACGATATAATAATAAATATAAACAATAAACACTCACCATTCTATTAGAACTAGGCATGCTGCCTAGCTTCGCTTAGGTTTTCAAAAACATTGAGAATTTTAATGCTTAATTAATTAGTATTTTGCTGATATGTGTAGTGCTGACGTTTAAACAGTAACGCTAATTTTAGAGAATTTTTTGTTGTTGTTGTTGTTTGTTGTTTATAGCCCGTTTTCAGAGAGATTGATGTGATGTAGGAAAAATTCGGACCGGTCAGTTCTAAAGGTCTTCCGGAGTCCACTACGATCTCAAAAGTTATGAAGAGGTTCCTACGTGGGAAATATTTTCGATGCATAGCTCATATAAGGCGCCGGTCAGTCGACGTCAGTTTCGACCCCTCATCGTGGACCACTCGGCCAACCGGCACCGGCCCCCTGTGTTATATCGCCCCAAGGCAAGATCCTGCAAAATTTGAAGCGACTGCGGCGCCGGGAAGTGCCCTATCAGGCACCCGATAACTTTGCTTAATATATATGTATAAATTAGCCAATTGCATAGCTAAACAGAGATTTCAATAAAGTAATTAAGGCCTGAAATAGTTTAGTATAGAAATTTATTATTGGAATACATTCTAGATCTAGGTAGGGTCTAGATCTGTCTAAGTCTAGTTTTCCGTAGATCTTGATCATCTAGATCTAAAACCCCTAGATCTAGAAGTTCTAGAATATTTAGATCTAGAAGAACTAGAATATCTAGATCTAGATCTAGAATCCTAATAGATATTTGTTTTAAGTTTAGGCCGAGAAAATTGTATTGTATACATTTTATAGCGTACTTAGATCTAAATCATATTTGAAGGAAATAGTTCGATTCTTTATATTCTAAACTCGGAAGATGGCGTCATTAATTCTTTGCTCTTTCCTTAGTGTAAACATTGGTAACGGCATTGTTTCGTGCGTTCTTTTTCACAACTATAAACACTTTCCGGTTGCATAATTAAAACTGTTTTACTACATTCGAATACGCCCCTTTATTCTTCTTCAAATAAAATTGTGTTTATACATTAAAAACATCTTACATATTATTTTCAACAAAACCCCATATCAAGTTCTCCATATATGCTGAAAATTCTGCGAAAATATTTTGTGGACAGAGAGAGAGAGAGATAGAGAGAGAGAGAAAGAAACAGACAGAGAGAGAGAGAAGTCGCACATGGGCTTTTATATATTAGGATATTTAGTTACTCCCTATTTTAATGTACTTCCTATAACCTTGTCCATCCCGAATCGAAACATGCAAGTACATCGTGAATATTACAAAGAAACTAAACGAGCGAATCGCAAAACTGCAAGGAAGGGAAAACACAGCTTACGCCATTGCTTGAAGAAGTAGATTGTTTCGAAATTATTTTTTATTTTTTTATTTTATTTTTTATTTATTTTGTTGTTGTTGAAGACACGGAGAGCGATAAATTACTTAATTTCGATACATATGAAGACAATTTTATGATGAAACCAATGAAACCAATTACTTCAGCATTAGAATAAAAAAATAAAGGATAGATCTAGATAGAATTGAGAGATTTGAGCAATTCAAAACAAATGCAAGTTCTATGGTGTTCATAGTAGATTCTCTCAACACAAAAACAAATGAGATCAACATTGAGCCATTTAGAATTGATGCTGGTTCGCTTCAAATGAAATGGCTGGATTTGAAAACTAAACATTTGTGGAGTGGTAAGTTCACGGAAATCAAGAACAATTAGAAGATTTGATGTCCAGAGAAACACACTAAATTCCCACACACTAAATTCACCCACATAAATTCTCGCACACTAAACTCTCAGACTAAATTCTCTTACACTAAATTCTTCCACACTAAATTCTCTCACACTAAATTCTACCAAACTAAATTCTCTCATACTAAACTCTCCGACACTTTAAATCTCCCAAATCTAAACTCGATATAAAAATAGTCTCCTCCAAAATTACCCAAACATTCAATTCCCCCACACTAGATTCGATCAAACGCTTCCCCCACCCCCACCCCACGTGAAACTAAACATTGACACAGAATATTAGTGTTAGTCCCTAGAGTGCACCAAGGTGTAACACAGTTCACAGCGGTTTGCTGTCGTCTTCTGTTTCTGTCAAAATATCTCGCGCGTAGAACTATTTTATCAGGGGAAATGACAAACAATGTTTTTTTTATAAGGGAGGTAATGATAAAATTAAACGATAAAAAAGAAAAGAAAAAAGTATTAATATATATTGAAACAAAACCAAGTAAACAAACGTTAAAATTAATTATAAAAAATTAAATTACAAGAAAAAATATTTAAAAATTTGATGATTAATAACAAAAAGTTAATTATTACTCCTAGTAATTGTTAGTTGTTAATCCAATAATTAGTAAACACTAGTATCATCCAGCTATAATATAAATACCAAGAAGATTGAATAAGTGATGCTTAATGGTGTTTTTCGGCCGCGTGTTCTTATATCTGCGCTTCTCGGCCTTTTGGCTAAGATCAAAGTGTAGTATCTGTTATGCATCTACACGGATCTTAGCCATTTGGTTGGTCAGCCCTTTTTAGGGCTGGCTACCGGGGTCGAGAGGCGGTCAAATCTACTACTCTAACTCACGCAAATCTCGCCAACGACCGCTGTGGGGTTGCTCCCACACATCCCTCGAACGCACACGCTCTCGAGATGAGTCACCCAGTACTTGTATTGGGTGGCTTCAAATGTACGAGTGGCTAACTTTTCAATCTTTTATTTTTCAGCCTGACGACACCCATCTAGGAGAAATCTTAGGTGGGAGGTCTGTCTATCGCCAACAAATCGAACTCATCTACTACGTCAAACGCAACTACCTCGCTCAAGAAATCGAACTCATCTACTACGTCAAACGTATCTACCTCGCTCCCAACAAACTCACTAACACTCTGACGACACCCACCTAGGAGAAATCTTAGGTGGGAAGCTTCCGTCAAAACACTAGCAAACCAACTAACCATCTCTCAAGATCATCTACTCAAAATCAACAATCGCCAACAGCTCTACCTCGCCCACCTCATCACTTCACCAAGCTCAAAACCATCGACTCAGCAACATCAGCAAACTTCACTCTTCAACGTCACCTCGCCCAACTCAATTACTCGACTAAGTCACAACGTTACTCCTCCTCAAACCACAATGAACAATACTTCAAAGCAACTCACCTCGAAAGATCTCTCAACACAAGAACCCACCCAACTCATCTCCCCAAGCTTCATTTCATCGAACAACTCTACCACCATGCGCATCATGCCTCACCTCAACGCAAGCTCTTCACCATTCGACCAACTTCACCATCAACGACAAGACACCAAACTCACTCTCACCAAGTACAACTACCAACAAAGAATAAACCATTATCAAACCAAGAGCGTATCAAGCACAAGAAGAAAGGCCAAAAAACAGAAAAAAGAAAAAAAGAGAAGAAAAAAAAAAAAAAATATCTGCGTATTTACTGAAGTCTCACATAATATGTTAACGCAGGGGTCGGTAAACTGCGGCTCGCGAGCCGCATGCTGCTCCTTTAATGTCATGGTGCGTCCCTCCACTTCCATGCACAATGATTAATAATTGTATAGTTTCATTTTCAAAACTCATAAAAATATTAAACTGTAAAGAAAAACAAATTTAATAGGATTAAAAAAACTCATCAGAGAACAGTGAGAATAGGTAAGGTAGAAAGTATACGGGCAGCCGCTTGGGCATCAGGCCCAGCCCCACAGCCGTGCTGTAGCCAGCCCCGTGTCGACTGTTCCATTCTTGCCACTGCTGAAGTGCCGACTTTTTCGAATATCGTTAAATGGGGAATGTTATTTTATTCAGAATGCATCCCTCTACCGAAGTACTTAGTTATAGTATCCTACGGTGGAGCCAGGTACTGGACTGTGGGGAACAAGTAGGGTGGAAGATAAGCACTGTGAGAACCGAAGGACAGAAGCGACCGATTCGGTTATCAAACCTATATCCAAGTCAGTTAGTCAGAGTTGAGAGCTGCTTGGCTATGGGAGACATCTCCTAAGCCCATGGTATCCGTAGAGTAAGGAAAACCAAAGTTATTGGCTTCTAAAGTTGATTGGGATTGTCCTATAGTTATATTATTTGATAACTAACTTAACCAGAGCAGCTAGATAAAACACGTTTTTTGTGCGAAACATGTTTATCTATGAATCAAAATTAGTTCATATTTAACGGTATTTATTTCAAATAAACAATTAAATTTATTTACTCAATTCTAATCAAATACCAGAATATTGGAAAAGTAATGTTAGTGGCTCTTTAAAACTGGGAAATTTTGTAAATTGTAACTTTTGGCTCTTTCGTCTCAAAAGGTTGCCGACCCCTGCTATAGGACTATCATGAAAACAACAAAATCAAAGGGACACTTAGATGGGCATTCCCTACACTTGACAATGCTATTCAGTAACAAAGAGCCATCCATAAACACAATCCCACACAATAATAATAGCAAAATTCTCCCATACTAAATTCTCCCACACTAAATTCCCCACACACTAACTTCCCCCACACTAAAATCTCGCATACTAAACTCTCCCACGTTAAATTATCCCACACTAAATTCTCCCACACTAAATTCTCCCTCACTGAACTCTCACACAATAAAAATCTCCCAAATCTAAACATGATACACAAATAGACTCAACCAAAATCATCCAAACATTCAACTACCCCTTACTTGATTCCATCACACACTCCCCCCCCCCCCCCCTGCAGAACATTGGTGTTAGTCCCAAGAGTGCACCAAGGTGTAACACAGTTCACAGCGGTTTGCTGTCGTCTTGTTCCTGTCAAAATATCTCGCGCTTAGAACTTTTTTGTCAGGGGAAAAAACAAAGAATGTGTTTTTTATGAAGGGAAATAATTATTTAATTAAACGATAAAAAGAAGTAAAAAATATATTAATATATATTGAAACAAACAAAAAATAAACACACGTTAGTATAAATTATAAAAGAAATAAAGTTACAAGAAAACTATTTAAACTTTTGGTAATTAATAAAAAATGTGAATTACAACTCCAATTAATTGTTAGCTGTTAATTTAAAAATTTAGTAGTCACTAGTATCAACCAGCTGTAATATTAATACAAAGATATTAAAATCTTCAAACAGATCCTAATTATATCTGCATATTTACTGCGTGTTCACTGAAGATCGCTTCTCGGCCTTTTGGCACGATCAAGAGATAACCTATACCAACATCCTATAATGTCATACTCAAATGCTATGACTTATGCAAATATAGTCAACGCCAGCAAAGGGGTTGCGCCCTTGGATGTTCCCCCTGGGTCGAGAGACTTGGGGAGGAGCCACCCGGACTACGGTTCGGGTGGTTTAATGAAATCCAGGGCCCAACCCTTTTCAGCCACTACCGCCATCCTGAACCTGCCGAACGAAGAATGCCCGGAACTCTTTCCTGCTGAGTCACCTACTATACAAGTCACCATAAGCTCAAAAGGTCATCCCAACTTAAGAGGACACATCTTACGCCAGCTCATAAGTGATCACCAGATCCTACTCCTCAACTACGGGCGCGCTGACACCTGGTACTTCTCCTCATCAGAATTCGACGTCACCACCTTACATAACACACACAAAACACATGGCCCCTACACACTCTACTACACCATACACGAAAAGAACAGAATCAACGGAACCCTTAGATGGGTCCCACCCACACTAAGCGATCGCACACTCATACAAGCACTACAACCCTACAGCACCAAAGAACCTTCTATTTACACAATCCCCCTCACCACCAACCGCAATTTCTCATTATACACCGACAACCCAACAAACATCCCTCACTACATCCAAATAAATTACAAAAACAAAACACTTAACATGCTAATAGCCATCAAAGACAGAAAACAAGCTTGCCAACACTGCTCATCAACAGCACACTGGACCAACCAATGCCATACTCTCAACCTAGAAACAACACCCAGGGAACAAACACCAACTGAATCTACAGCCCTACCCGCTCCACAAGACCTCACGCCAAGCACTCAGCAACACCCCTCAATCGAAGTCGCAGCATCTAGCCCAAAAACACCGCCCAAAAAACAACCTACAGCTCAAAACCCAGCGCCACCCGCCCAGCCATCACCAAATTCAAGTAGTAAGCAAGCAGCAACGCTCGCCCAGCCAATAACGTCACCAAGCAGCCAACAAACAGAATTCAAAAAACCAATTAATCCATCCAAACCGCCAAGCTTATCAACAACCCCAAGCAAACTGGAAAAAACAGTAAACACGGAATCAGAGATGAACACCGAAACAGATTTAAAACGAAAAAAGGATAGCCCCACAGAGGCAAAACAGACAAAGAGTATAAAAACAGATAAACAATTTCATGAAAAAACACACTGCAGGTTTTGTACCTTACGATACAGAACAACCTTAGAGTTGGAAATGCATGAAGAAGCAATGCACGCAAAAACCCTACAGTGTAAGATATGCGGAGGGAACAAGGTCCCCTCAGATAGCGATTGCTACCATGACATATCCAGGCACTATAGGGAAAACCACCCTAACGAAACATTGTACACATGCAGCGTTTGCACCGTGTGCCTCCCATTGCACGCCATACAGGTACACACAGAAATTCTTCATCAGTGATAGACGTTTTGTATTAGGTTGTAACTGTACTGATATTTTATGCTTTATTGTCATACTATGTATCACATGATATTTTAAAACATGCAACCTATCCATACAATGGAAGGAATTATATTAAACAAAAAGTTCACTGAAGATTCGCATAACTATTACCATATTATTTAACTAGTTGCAATAATAATTAAAATATGATGTCACAGGCTCTAAAAAAACATCAAAGCCAAATGTAGTCGTTCGCATCGCTATGTTAACCGTTTAAAAAATGATAGAACGCGATTTGGATTCCAATCATATATGCCCTCCTTATTAGCAGCGGTTATTGACCGTTACCGCCGTATAATTTTTATTTTTTGTAAATCTCATATTGAGTTTAAGGTGAGCTTACAAAATTTTACTTAAAATAGTAAAACATTGAGACTAACTCTGTTTTTAGTGGGATTATCTTCATTTTTTATTAAGCTTTCTAACTAACATACTTATTTTAGGTTTAACCGTTTAGCAGACTATGCAAAATGTCTCACAAACTAGGTACCTTATTAGCGGTATCAATACCGCATTTTTATGTTCCTTCATTTTATAGGAATAATTTCACCAATTTTTATACATTTTTTTTTTCTTAAAGAATGTTAATAATTAAACTAGTAAATGAGTAGATTCAAAGATAACAAATTAACCATTTTAAAATAGTAAAAATTGTATGAGTTTAGCTAATATGTTGCGGCCTATACTACGTGCTACTAATGATTGAATTAGGTATACGATAACGCAACACAAAGTTGAAATTAAGTTATACATAGAATGATTTACAACTAAAAATAATGACACCAAGGTTGATTTTTAGTAAGACTGTACTATTTTTAGTTTAATTTTTTAAAAACGAAAATCATCTTTTTCGTCATGCATTATAGATCTAGTAGAGCAGGGGTCTCCAAACTACGGCCCGCGAAGTCCTCTCATCCGGCCCGCGGAGATGATTTTGTCCAAGGAAAAATAGTTTGTTGGTGATGATGAGGAACTTTGCGCAGAAAAATCAAAGACATGCCTGTTAGAATCTGGCCCCCGAACTGAAATTCAATAGTTAATGCGGCCCTCAGACTGAAAAGTTTGGAGACCCCTGTAGTAGAGGATTAAATCTAAAAATCGAGAAAAGCGGTATCGCTAATATTTCGTCGCTATATCCGTTGGGATTTAGATCAATTAAAAAAAGAAAACTTTCAGACTTAATTTGAATTTAGTGTGAGTCGGTACATTTTTAATATTATTTTCACACATGTTTTTACTTTCTTCTTCATACGTTTAAAAGCTGTAAAACCCGACTAAAAAATAGAACTCGTAGGCCTAAGTGTTAGCGATATCGATACTACCTTTCTCCGCTTTTGTATTCCGTTATATTTGTATTATATTATAAGGCCATTATGTCTATTTAAAATATATAATAAAGATATATCTAAGCTGTCTTAAACATTATAAGCCAAAGGTGGATATTATTAATTGAACAGTGGTTGATTAAATTCACCAAGTAGACTGTGCGGGATCCAAAATGTTATTAATATAAGAAATATTAGTTAAAAACACAACATTTTACGAGTGTGTTCATTCTATTGTAACAAGCTGAATGTGTACACTGATAGTCTTCATTTATTTCATATCCCATTAGTTTATCTTGCTAAAGAATAAAACAAACCCTTGTAAACAAAGGCCTATATTTATTTGCTTGTTACCCACACACTCAAATAACGATTCTATAAGAAGATGGGGGGGGGGGGGGGTAGGCGGACTTTCTGACTTAAAGACCTTTGACTCGGTTGCGAATTAAGTTGCTTCTTTTCGAATACTACATCTAATAAACCGAGAGCACCATAGCACTTTATAAATTTAGCTCAACAACGATTTTTGCTAGGTCATCTATAATTAATAGGTACGTCATCCCAAAAATTACCTATATAGCCACGGCTAAAACAACCCCAAAGCCAATAATTAAACATCTGAATAAAATCATTAGAGAGTACATATTTCAGACCACAATTACAAACATTAGCCACAACACGCTAGTACAAAACTAACTTCATGGAGGAATAAACCTGCACGATATACAGACCAAAATCAATACATTCAGACTAACACACATTAGCAGAATAATTTGTCAACCAAACTTTCACCCTTTAGTTTACTGCTATATAGGCATTCAGCTCAACACACTTACAAAAATCAATAACACAACTCCAAATTACAAAAACATAGTCCCTTTTACACAGAATGCTTACAAATATTAAACAACTACGAAAAAATTGTACACGAAAAATCACAAAACATTTACAAAAAGTTAGTTCAAAAACTCTCAACCCCACTATACAACAGAATTCAATGGCGTAGGAAATACGCTCTAACAGACACAATAGACACCTTCAGGAACCTACACCTCAAAACCATCACACCCAAGGTGTCACACACTTCACAGCGGTTTGCTGTCGTCTTCTGTTTCTGTCATAATATCTCGTGCGTAGAACTTTTTTGTCAGGGGAAAAAAACAAACATATTTTTTTGCAAGGGAGGTAATTATAAAATTAAACAATAAAAAAAAAAGAAAAAAGATTTAATACATATTGAAAGAAAAACCAAGTAAACAAACTTTAGTATTAATTATAAAATATTAAACCTCAAGAAAAATATCTAAAACATTTGGTGATTAATAACAAAATGTTAAATCACAGCTCCTAGTAATTGTTAGTTGCTAATCCAATTATAAGTAGTCAATAGTATCAACCAGCTGTAATATTAATACCAAGAAAACAAATGTTACATGTATTTAGTGTAGCCTCGTTTATATATTTTTTTAAATACCCGGCTGCCGGGGCCGAGAGGCGGTCAATCGAACTACCATCAAGCAATCAATTGCAACGACCGCTGTGGGTTTGCGCCTACATATCCCTCGAAATGCACATGTACTCGAGATGAGTCACCCAGTACTTGTATTGGGTGGTTTCAATCTTTTATTTTTCAGCCTGACGACACCCACCTAGGAGAAATCTTAGATGAAAGGTCCGTCACATTCGCCAGCCAATCGAACTCATCTACAACGTCAAACACAACTACCTCGCTCCCAACAAACTCACTACCACTCTGACGACACCCACCTAGGAGAAATCCTAGGTGGGAGGTCCGTCACATTCGCCAGCCAATCGACTCATCTACAAGGTCAAACACAACTACCTCGCTCCCAACAAACTCACTACCACTCTGACGACACCCACCTAGGAGATATCTTAGGTGGGAGGCTTCCGTCAAACACTAGCAAATCAACTAACCATATCTCAAAGACCAACTACTCAATCTTACCTAAAATAAACAATCGTCAACAGCTTCACTTCGCCCACTTCAACTACTACACCAAGCTCAAAACCCTCGACTCAGCAACATCAGCAAAACTTCACTCTTCAACGTCATTTCGCCCAACTCAATTACTCGGCTACGTCACAACTTCACTCTTCTTCAAAACCACAATGAACAATATTTCAAAGCAACTCACTTCGAACGATCTCTCAACCAACCTAGGAAAAACCATACTTCAACGCAAGGACACTACCTCAACCACCCTCTCCAAGTTCTACACCATTCGATCAACTCCACCATCAACGACAAGACACCAAACTCGCTCTCTCAAAGTACAACTACCAACTAAGAATCAACCACTACCCAACAAAGATTGTATCACTCGCAAATAGCAAGGCCAAAGGACGATAAGCGATCATGTTTTGTCATGTACTTTATGTTATTTTAAAAGAAACCAAGAAACCGGAAGTGAAAACAAGTGAATCAAGGAAACAGGAAAATATGGAAAATACGACAAGCAAGGATTAAACTGTTTAAATATGTATAATATTTCATGTATGTATATTCTCATGTAACCTACTCTTGCTGCCTCCCCGTTCGTAGGGTAGACAGCAAGTGAGGAAGTCTATTAAACATAAAAAAAGTATCTGTTCTTATCAGCTTAATATCTGATACGTGGCTCATTGAGTCACTACGATATTAAACTGATTTTTGGTACTCGGCGGGATGCCCGGGGCTTGCTCCGCTCTCGCCACGGGTCGGCCCGGTATTGCAGTTCTTCCGGGAATGGCCCATTCAAAAAAAGAGAAAAAAATAACAAAAAAAAACCCCATATACTACTAAAGTCCACAACAAACATACATTATAGGGATCATTTTTAAAGCTGAACAAACCCCTCGCCTTTTACCAAAGTTTCCAATCCCCTACCCATGAGTCCATATCACTATGTACCACGCAGCTATCACCAAAGTCTAAAATGGGGTTGCGCCCATTCCCGTTCCCATTAAGTCGAGAGACCCGGAATGGAGCCACCCGAACTACGGCCCAGGCAGCCCCACGAAATCACAGATCCCACCCCCCCATCCCCAACCCCACCCCCAGATTCAGCGAAGCCAACAACCCCCACAATAGAATCGCCTGCAGAAGAAAGTCCCGATCCCCCCTCGACTCAACCAACACCAAGTACAGTCATACAGGTAGTCATTCAAGCTAACGGCCGTGCCAATCTACGTGGACACATCATCCGCCAACTCATAAGCCCACACCAAATTTTGCTGATGAACTGCATCAGCCCACACCAGGGGTCGGCAACCTTTTGCGACGGAAGAGCCAAAATTTACAGTTTACAAAATTTCCCAATGTTTAAAGAGCCTCTGACATTTCTATGTGCACTTTGGTAGCGGAAAGTATGGAGCCATTGCCATAGGGCTTGCCACAGCCCATTTGTGGGACTGTGCCTAATGCCTGGACTGTCAGCTGTCCGTATTATGCTCTAATCCACATATTCTCATTGTTTTTTTGTTTTTATATTTATTTTTTTTATATTGAAAAAAATATATAATTATTATGGAACAAGAGAGCCGCATCTTGACATCAAGAGAGCCGCATGCGGCTCGCGAGCCGCAGGTTGCCGACCCCTGTATTAGGCCATTCATGCTGTGTAAGTTTTAAAACTTCCTCATTTTACACTTGATACATATTAAAAAAAATATTTTTATAGTGTGTGTCATGCCAGGGTACGTAGTTGATCTGCCAACTTAAAAATGTAGAGGTCATAGGTCACGAAATGAACTAAAGTGTGAACCAACAAAGAATAGTTCTCTCGGTACTTTGTAAACCACACGGCGAGACTCGGGGAGTGCTTTTAACCAGAAGCAATCAATCCTATTCCCTTATAAGCCAGACGACATCAGTGCTTCCCCCTTCTCTAGGGCAATACCAGTGCTGTCCCTTGCCGAAAGTAACGTAGAGGGGAGGTAATCGCGCTATGACTGTATTGTTTGGTTCCAGAACCTTGGTTTAGGTACAAGGTACACCAAAATACAGAGCTACTAACTAGATTAAACTTAGAAAAAGCACTTCAGTATTTATAATCTAAGCTGGCAGGTGTGTTTAAGGTATACAAATTAATCATTTAACTTTAAGAAGAATGTTAAAACTTTATTCTAAATTGAGTATGCCTATTATAAATCTCTACTCATGTAATTTTCAGAAATGCATAGAATCTAAGAACTCCAATTAAATTTTTAAAATTTTACCAGAACTAAGAAAAATAATCTGCATCGTAAAGGCAAGGGTAAACAGCAGGGAGGGTTGGAAGGGGTTGTGACTACTCTAGACCAGGGGTCGGCAACCTTTTAGGGCGGAAGAGCCAAAAGTTACAAATTACCACATTTCACAGGTTTTAAAGAGCCACAAACATTTTTATTTCAATATTATGATATGTGATTATGTATATATATATATATATATATATATATATATATATATATATATATATATATATATATATATATATATATATATATATACATATATATTACATTTTAAATAAACAGCTTAAAATATAAAATAATATTTATTCATATAAAAACATACACATGTTTCGCTCAAAACATATTAAAGTAGTTTAGCAAGCTCTGCTCGAAATTAAAAACTTTACTTTGTTATTAGATCTCTATCTTTAATTACCGAGTATTGCAGACTAATATTTTTATGATTTTTAAAAATAAATTAAAATAATTATTAATATGTGTGCATGGAGCTGAAGAGCCGCATCTTGACATCAAAAGAGCCGCATGCGGCTCGCGAGCCGCAGGTTGCCGACCCCTGGCCCACACCAAATTTTGCTAATGAACTACATCAGCCCACACCAAATTTTGCTAATGAACTACGGACGGGGAGACACATGGTTCCATTCGTCCGAAAGCCCCAACGTGGCTGAACTGGACAACACAACCAAACAGTACGGACCTTACTCACTACACTTTACGATCTACCATAAGTACATAATCAATGGAACACCAAAATGGGCTCCCCCGGCACTTGAAAACGACACCCTGCTCAAAGCTCCAAGAATAATTAGCAAAACAGAACCATCAGTCAATAAAATTCCACACACCAACAATCGAAGCTTTACCATCTTCACAGATAACCCGGCAACCATCCCTCACTACATCAAATTCAATTACAAAAACAAATCTATTAACATTCTCATAGCCATCCAAGGAAGAAAAAAAGCATGCCAAACATGCGCATCCACACAACACTGGACAAATCAGTGTTACCTAACAAAACAAGACTCGCCACGACAGGAAACTACGTGTGTGTATATATATATATATATATATATATATATATATATATATATATATATATATATATATATATATATATATATATATATATATATATATGTGTGTGTGTGTATTTATTTATATATATATATGTGTATTTATATATATATATATATATATATATATATATATATATATATATATATATATATATATATATAAGTATATTGATTTTTAAGAACATTGTGGCTTTACAAATTGCAAATACGGTTACCAAGCCATTAATCGACAAAGTTTTCGAAGAAATCGGGCCTTTACTTTTAGCAAACAAATATTTAGCCCTGTTCATCCGAAACTGTTTCTGAAGGATATAGAGAAGCAAAGAAGCTGGGGAAATGGCTACCATGGTAGTGGGGCGGGAAGGAGTGATGGTATCCACCAAAATCACCCATACTCAGAGTCTCTTCCAGGCATCTCTTCGGGGGGGCGAAGCCTCCCCGAAAAATTTTTACTGCCCCCCCCCCCCGAACGGAATGAATTTTATATAATTTATATAGAAAATATATACTTTTAACAGTGTCCGCCCCCCCCCCCCGAAGAAAGTCTACCGCCTCCACCCCCCCCCCCCCCCCCCCCCGAAAATTTCAAGTGCCCCCCCACGCAGAAAAAAGTCTGGAAGAAACACTGCCCATACTAGATTCCATTTCGCAAATCCCCCCCCCCCCCCACATAATATTAGTGTTAGTCCCGAGTGCACCAATGTATAACACAGTTCACACCGGTTTGCTCTCGTCTTTTGTTTGTTAGAACGTATCTCGCGCGTGGGACTTTTTGTCAGGGGAGAAAACAAACAATTTCTTGTTTCAAGGGAGGTAATTATAAAATTAAAAGATAAAAAGAAGTGAAAAAAGTACTAATAATTTTGAAACAAAAAAAACAGTAAACTGACTTCAGTGTTAATTATAGAAAAATAATTTTCAAAAACTTTTCTTAAAACATTTGGTATTTTATTACATAATAATAATTACAACTACCAGTAATTTTTAATGTTAATCCAATAATCAAATGTAACTAGTTTCAACCAGCTGTAATATTTATACCAAGAAGTTTCGTGATCATTATTGGGTCATGGCATCAAGACCTTCTAAAGGCGTTTTTGTTAACATTTGTTATATAAATGTGTGTATATAAATAAATCTATGGTGGGTGTGACTGGGTTTACTGTGGGTAAGTTGAGTGGGGGGATCCTAGATGAGTGGGGGGGGGGGGGGGGGTTGTCCTTCTGGGTTTGGTTTAATCGACCACCGGAACGTGTGACGACGTAGCGGATTGCGTCATTTGTAAACGGTACTTTACTTATTCTTTCATCTAAGACTAAATAGTAGGGAAAAAAGCATTATTAACGAGCTTTCACAAGCGTTAAATTACAAAAGTAAGAGTACACTTTTTAAGCTATAATACTAAACACAAAGCCTTCTACTGCTAGTCCGAATGTCTCGAGTTCCGGGCTCTGTTCTGTTGGGCTCCTTGAGTTCACCCAGCTCTGATGGGTACTTGGCGCACATTAGGTAACTAAGGCGGATCGGCTTAGTACTAACCACATTATCTCCCTGTATGTCGAGGTGATTGAAACACGATCTATACTTTATCTGCCATTTATGTATTGGGCACGAAGGGGAAAAGATTATGAAGATAAGTTAAATAAAAAGCGCGGGTCGATTTTAAAACCTTTCTTGGGTCAGTCGTTTCTTGGTTGTTTTCGTCCATTATTTGTTTGATTTGTTTTGATCTTTGTATGCTTTGTTCTAGTATGAGAGTGTGGTGTGTTTGGTTTTCCGAGCCTATCTGCTCTATTTTGCTTCTGGTTTGTGTCACTCTATATTTATATTCTTGTATTTTCGAAAGTTCCGTTTCTATTGAGTCTATGTGTTCTTTGTTATTGTTTATTCCCTTAAGCATACTTTGTTGTTGTTTTTTTCTAGTTTAGTTTCTATGTGGGCCCTAACGCTATTAATGCAACACGCATATTTAACGCTTAATGTCTTATTTAAAATCGTCCCAATGTTGGATTTTGTTGGATTTTTGTGATGACTGTGTGTAAAATTGTATTATGTCTTTTATAGTTTTGATGTAGCGCTCGTCTAGTAATAGTGAATTATTGAATTTCCAGTATGTGTTATGTTTTTGTTTGCTTTGTGTTTGTTCGTTGTTTAAAGTTGTCAGAACTGCTGTATGGTCGCTAAACTGTAGTGTTGCGAATAGGCTTTATACTTTGTTGGTTTTCATGTATTTAAAAAAAAAAAAATTCAACTACAGGCTAAAATCTAGTGATTTCCCTTTAATGTATTAGTTTGTCTCCCTTTCTTGCCCACGTCATTATTCGTAGGGACGACGCCCATCACTTGACCTCATTTCTAAGAAAAAAAAATAATTAGAAAAAAACACATTTTCTTTTACACTCAATCGGCTTTTAGCGTGCTCTCGCTTCGTGTCACGCTCGACTTACTACATTACTCTAACGTGATCCTAATTTATGTTATTTTTATCGTATTATAGGTCGTGACACTGACGTAACATTATCTTCACGTGATCCGATATTAAATACCACTACATCACTTTAAAGTAAATGTGGTGTATACAAGGTGCGGCGTGATACTAAATTTAACCTGATATAACTGACGTGATCCTTATTTCGTAACGGGATAAAAAAAATGGCCAAGAAAGTTTGGGGCACAAAAATTAAATATAATTCTCAAATAGAATACAAGTTAGACATACACACGATAGGGGTCTGCGTGGTCGAAAAGTATCGAGTTCGAACCCTCGGGCAGATGAGGCTCGTTAGCTGGGGACAGCAACTCTTCTAGGAGAGACAACTCCAAAATAAAAAAAATAAAAAAGCAGGCTGAAATCAGAGTCAATGGCCTATATAGCGCATAACCAGTTGACACGTATACTTAATTATGCTGGAGGGGATCCCTTCCCACACTAAAATTAAGAACCAACAAGAAAAGAAGATACACACGATAAACAGATAACCACATGAACCTATCTTGATACTTAAATAAACATATCATGAACAAAACTTCAACCTAACATAACCCGACATGAACCTACTATATACTAACATAAACCTAACTTGAAGCTAGCGATTTTAATAAATCGTAAAATTTGTCTTGCCATGGAATTTTTTTTTCTAACTTGGTAATGTGAAATTGTCCGTTTTATGTCATTTGATTGGTTTGTATCACCCCCATCCCCCACCCCCCTCCCCTGTATTGCGACTCAAGTAATTCCTATATGGATTCCAGCTACCATTGACAATCAAGTCGATGAATAAAGTGTAAATAAAAAAAAATTGCCGTAGCCATCTAGCTTATTCGTACAACAACAAAAGAAAAACACAGCAGGATATATTTTTTACTGTATAGGCGTAGTGTTTGTTTGAGTGTAACATTGTTAAGTGTAGGGGGTACTCATCTAAGGGTCCCGTTGATTTTGTCGTCTTCATGAAGTGAGAAATGCAATGTTTTTGGACCGTGTGTTTTGCATGTGTTGTCCATTGTGGTGATGTCAGGGGCTTATGAGGAGAAGTACCAGGTGTCAGCTATGCATGGATTTAGTAGAAGAATTGATGATTGCTGATGAGATGTCTTATTATATGTCCTCGCAGGTTTGGTTGAGCTCTTGAAGTGATGAGTACTTTTATTGTAGGTGAGTCAGTTGCAGTTGAAAAAGGATCTGGACAATCCACTTCGGGTAGATTAAGAGTTATTGTTGTTGACTTGCTGCAAATGGTGGGGCCCTTGATTTCATTAAGCACCCGAACCGTAGTCCGGGTGGCTCCTCTCCAGGTCTCTCGACCTAGAGGGAACAGGAATGGGCGCAACCCCATTGTAGAGGTTGGTAATAGTGCATAGTCCATTTCTAGTATAGAGAAGAGGATTTGGTGAATTTAGATTTTGCTCAACGATGGGAATAGTTTTCAACAACAATAACCAATAATCATCCATAATAATCAATACATTTATCCGCTAACGCAGGGGTCGGCAACCCTTTTGAAGCGGAAGAGCCAAAAGTTACAATTTTCAAAATTTCCATGGTTTTAAAGAGCCACTAACATTTTTATATTTCAAATATTTTATTTTTTTATTAAGATTATTAGTATTTGTGCAAGGAGCTGGAGAGCCGCATCTTGATATCAATAGAGCCGCATGCGGCTCGCGAGCCGCAGGTTGCCGACCCCTGCGCTAACGTATCATGTGGGACTTTATAAACACCAGTAAATAGGCAGATTTAAAAGAAAACCTATGAAGATGGTGTTCCAAACATGGATTCAATCATCTTTTTGGTATTAATATTACAGTGATTGGTACTAGTTACTACTAATTAGTGGATTTAACAACTAACAATTACTAGGAGTTGTAATTAAAGTTTTGTTATTAATCACCAAAAATTTTAAATCGTTTTTTGTAATTTAATTTTGTATAATTAATACTAACAATTGTTTTCTAATTTTTTTCGAATATATATTAAAACTTTTTTCTTCCTTTTTTATTGTTTAATTTTATAATTATCTCCCCTTAAAAAAGTATTGCTTATGTCTCCTGACCAAAAAGTTCCCGCGCGAGATATTTTGACATAAACAGAAGACGACACAAACCGCTGTGAACTGTGTTACACCCTTGGTGCACTCTCGGGACAAACACTAATAATCTGTGGGCATTTCACCCCCACTTCACCCACCCCCGCCTCTCCCTAATTCTCAGCAGGTCTTAACGCCCACAAAAAAAAAACACCAATCGCTCTCTAGAGGGTATCGCACGGGCACACGGATCAGCGCGGCGTGAGTACATCCCAGTAGCACGTGCATCAATCATTGACCAGCTGGGTGAGAAACACAATCAGCGCGGCGGTAACAAGGTCGGTAACCGGATCTGTTTGACACGTGGCAGAATAGCCGGACCCGTAGCCGGAACACTTAGCCGGACCTGTTAGCCGGAACACTTAGTTAGTCGGAATACTTAGTGAATCGGATAACGGAGCTAACCGGAACACTGAGTTAGCCGGACCACTGAGTTAGCCGGACCACTGAGTTAGCCGGACCACTGAGTTAGCCGGAATACTACGTTAGCCGGACCAGTGAGTTAGCCGGAATACTAAGTATGCCGGACAACTGAGTTAGCCGGAACACTTAGTAAACCGGATCACTGAGCTAGCCGCACCACTGGGTTCGATATTATTAGTTTTATTTTTTTTTTTTTGTTGAAGACACGGAGAGCGACGAATTACTTAATTTCAGCATTACAATAAAAAAAGATAAAGGATAGATATAATTGAGAGATTTGAGCAATTTAAAACAAATGCAAGTTCTATGGTGTTCATAGTAGATTCTCTCAATACAAAAACAAATTAGTTCACATTGAGCCATTTATAATTAATGCTGGTTCGCTTCAATGAAATTGCTTGGATTTGAAAACCAAATATTTGTGAAGTGGTAAGATCACGGAAATCAAGATCAAATAGAAGATTTGGAGGTCCAGAGAAACATGCACGTTTTCACTGCACAACTGGACAGCTCTACAAGAAATACTGCGAATTGAGGCACTATCTACCAGGCATCTCTTCTGGGTGACTCGCCCCCCCCCCCTCCTTCCACCGAAGACAGTCTAACGCCACCACCATGAACGAAATGGAACGAAAATATAGAACATTTAGATTTTTAACAGTGTCCCCCTCCCCGGAAATTTCAGCCCCCCCCCCCCCCCAAGAAGATACAAGTCTGGAAGAAACACTAAGCCCAACTAACAAATAAAAATCTAGATTTTTAATAGCATTTGATAATTATAGTTGTATAATTTGATTACTGATTTTATTATTTTTGCAGACCTTCTTAAATACTTTAAAATGTTTTGATTGAAACATGTGTATTGGTTTTTCTACGAATAATATTATTTCGTTATTAAATTTATTTATTTTAAATGTTATATACATATATATATATATATATATATATATATATAAAAATATATATATATATATATATATATAATATATATATATATATATATATATATATATATATATTACTCCATCTATCCAATTGACAGGTCATGTTTTAAAAAATAACCTTACTTTTTGTAAAAACTAAATGGATAAGTTAATCGAAATCCTAGCTTTGTTACACAATTTTATACACAATTTCCCCCTAAGTTTTAATCAATTACTTGAAACAATTGTCATCTGTGCGATTTTAAATTTTAACAACTAGGTTTGAGGTACAGGGTTTTTAATTTAATTTCATGATCGTATCTATTGAAATTATCAGATTCTATCAGATGAGTTTTGATTTGTAAATACCAGTGAATTTATTAAACCTGTACATGGTAAACGGCTTTGTTTGTTTAGCTAACGTAAAGAATTCAATTTAAATAAATAAATTAGAATCTGGTTGAGTAATTGTAAATGTGTATATTTAAACTAGAGGTAGATGTGGTTTAATACAGTTAGCTTTTGGCTGTATAAGTGTATGTGGTTTAATACAGTGCTGGCTGTATACGTGTATATGAGATCCATAATTTTTTATTGTTTCGTAAAGGCCTATTGAATGGCAATCTTATATATATAAAGCAAAGTGGTCAAGTGCCCGAGAGGGCATTTTCGCGGCGCCCACAGGCGCTTCAAATTATTGGCATGAATCTGCCTTGGGGCGATAGAACACGAGAGCCGGTGCCTGTTAGACAACTAGTCCACGTAGAGGAGTCAAAAGTAAGCGCCTCATATATAAATAAATAAATAAATAAATAAAATAAATAAATATATATATATATATATAAA